>NC_142929.1:46922408-47079908 GCF_046866305.1 Octopus bimaculoides | reverse complement strand
GGTGGGGGTCAGTTGTCTTTCAGTTCTTCGTTAAGATATAAATTGTGTCACACTTTGATTGTTCATTTTATACAATTGTAATTTCCATTTCATCTGTAGAGTGTATATTTACAATATTTATGTTCACAACAGGTACAAATGTAGCTGTCTGGTTAAGAAGTTTGCTTCTTAATCACATGGTTCTTGGTTCAGTCCTACTGTATTGCCCTTTGGGCAAGTGTCTTCTACTCTAACCACTATAACCCTGGGTTTACCAAAGCTTTGTAGGTGGATTTGCTAGACAGAAACTATATATGTATAGATGTGTGTGTGTGTGTGTGTGTGTGTGTGCGTGTGCGTGTGTGTGTGTGTGTGTGTGTACTTGTCTCTCCATGACATCGCTGATAGTTGCAAAATGAGAGTTTACAAGCAGTAGCATGCATCATGCATTTCCAATATTCTGCAAAAGTATGTCTAGCAATGAGGAAATATTATCTTATTTGGAAATGGGTGAAGGATGGTGACTGGAAAGGCATCCAGCTGTACATCTGCTTCAACAAACACTGACTAGCCTATGCAAACATGAAATGAAAAAGTGGATGTCAAAGCAATGTGGACATTAAAGCCAACCTCTGATCAACAACAGGGGCCTTATTCCTGAATTTGAATTTGAACTGAGATCTTTTATTTCTAAACTAAACAAAGTGTTGTCTTTATCCACAAAATTGCTGGTGCTTGCTCTGGAAATTTTGAGTTAGATGTTACAATCCAGTTTAGAAATACCTTTCGTCTTTTACTTGCTTTAGTTATTGGACTACAACCATGGTGTTTAGTCAAACAAATCAAGTCTAGGACATATTTTTAAGACTGCTCTCCCTCCCCTCTCAAAACTCCTTGTCTTGCAAATTACTTGTTGACTCTACTGGTGCTGGTGCCACATAAAAAGCATCCAGTCCACACTGTGAAGTGACTGGCATTTGGAAGGGCAACCAGCTGTAAAAACCATGCCAAAACTGACCTCGACTGTGCAGGTGCTACATAAAAAAAACTCTCAGTCCTCTCTATGGGGTGGTTGGTGATAGGAAGGGCATTTAGCTATGAAAACCATTCCAAAACAGACACAGTAGTCTGGTGCAGTCTTCTACCTGGCTGGCTCTTGTCAGACTATCCAACCCATGCCAGCATCGAAGATGAACATTAAGTGACAATGATGATGATGATGATGATGATGATGGTGGTACTAATTTTATCGGTCTGTGTGTGTTTCTGTGTGTGTGTGCTTTCTTGTCTGGTGTACGGTCTTTGTGTCTGTCTGTGTGTTTGTGTGTGTCTGTGTATGTGTGTATGTATCTGCTTTTCTGTCTGTGTGTATGTGTGTGTGTCTGGGTGTGTGCTTTTCAGTTTGCGTGTACGTTGTGTGTGTGTGTGTGTGCTTTTCTGTTTGCGTGTATGTTCTTTGTGTGTATGTGTGTGTGTGTGTGCTTTTCTGTTTGCGTGTACGTTCTTTGTGTCTGTGTTTCTCTGCGTGTGTGCTTTTCTGTTTGTGTGTACGTTTTTTGTGTGTGTGTGCTTCTGTCTGCGTGTTCGTTCTTGTGTGTGTGTCTGTGTGTACGTTCTTTGTGTGTGTGTCTGTGTGTGCTTTTCTGTCTGCGTGTACGTTCTTTATGTTTGTGTGTGTGCTTTTCTGTCTGTGTGTGTGTGTGTTCGTTCTTTGTGTGTCTGTGTCTTTGTGTGTGCTTTTCTGTCTGTGTGTTCGTTCTTATTGTGTGTGTGTGTTTTTTGCTGAATCACTAAGTTAGTTACAGGATGCAAACAAACTAACATTGGTTGTCAAGTGGTAGAAGTGGACAAACAGGAGACATGCAATTAATTCAGAAGGCATTGATCAGCCTGGAGCTATAAAAGAAGAAAATATTTGCCCAAGGTACTGCACAGTGGGACTGAACCCAAGACCATGTGGCTGTAAAGCAAGCTTCTTAACCACACAGACATACCTGCACCTATGTACAAGAAATACCCAGGAATAAAAAACCCGATAGCAATCAGATATCAAAATAAAGAAAATGTAGATGTATGAGGGGGTGCTGAAAAGTTCCCGATTTTAAGGGTGTTGTGAAAGGCCTGGTTGGAGGCCCAAATTTCTGATTTCCTTTACAGTGCTTAGAAAAACTGAAGGGCTGCTCCATAAGTGGGTGAAGCTGAGTGGGGAATATGTTGAATAAAATCATAATTATTGATACTCCTCTATTTATTTTCTTTTACCCAAAGCGAGGATCTTTTCAGCACCCCTCGTATATATATATATATATGATTATATATACATGTTTGTATGTGTATGTATATATATATATATATATATATATATATATATATATATATATATATATATATATATGTTTGTATGTATATATATGTATAATTATTTATATATATATATATATATGCATATATATATATATATATATATATATATATATTTATATATACTTTATATTAAGAAGAAAATGCTGAGTTTAACTGATATATATCATTTTATTAACATATTGTTATTGATAGGCGTAGAAATGGCTGTGTGGTAAGTATCTTCCTTACCAACCACATGGTTCCGGCTTCAGTCCCACTGTGTGGCACCTTGGGTAAGTGTCTTCAACTATAGACACAGGCCGACCAAAGCCTTGTGAGTGGATTTGATAGACGGAAACTGAAAGAAGCCTGTCGTATACATATATATATATATATATATATATATATATATATATATATATATATATATATATATATGTATGTGTGTGTATATGTTTGTGTGTCTGTGTTTGTCCCCCCAACATCGCTTGACAACCGATGGTGGTGTGTTTACGTCCCTGTAACTTAGCAGTTCAGCAAAAGAGACTGATAGAATAAGTACTAGGCTTACAAAGAATAAGTACTCGGGTCGATTTGCTCGACTAAAGGCGGTGCTCAAGTATGGCCACAGTCACATGACTGAAACAAGTAAAAGAGTCAAAGAGTAAAAAAGAGATAATTCTGTGTAATCTACAATTGTTTTCATACCCAACTCATTCAATTAGAAATTAATAAACTAAGAATTAAAATTCATATCGAAAACAATGAGTTAAATATTTCCTTAGGGTGAAAATTATGCATAAAAAGAAAATCACATCCCAATTGTTTGGGTGATCATCAACAGACTTGATATGTCAATATTCTGTATATTAATGTGTGCGAGTGTATGTTAATATTTCAAAAATTTACTGTTATATACGCATATCACTTTTGTTTTTATTTATTTGTGCATGTGTTAAATCTATGTGTGCATGTATTTGTTAAATTTATGTGTGCGTGTGTGTGTGTTAATATTTATTTAAAAGCTGTTACATATTTATATGCACTTTGGTTTTATTTTTTATCATTTTTTGTGTGCGCATGTATCAATGTTTGTTAATATTTTGTGTGTGTGTATGTGTGTTAATATGTTTGAAAACAAAGGAACTGTTAGATTTAATATCACTATTAACTGCAAGTGAATCTATTTATATTCGAATTCTTATTATTAACTGTGAGAGTTTGAGAAGATATATAGTTTATATTGGTTAATCAAAATCATTTTTCAAGTTAATTAGTCGTAAGCGCTGGTGCAAAGGGTTAATCACTACTTTTATTAATTTAATTATTACTATTAATTTTGGTTTGTTTGGTGTGCAACATGTGATGGTGCAGAAATTCACTTTTCCTTTTGAATGCATTGTACTTGTATTCTACGTCATCAGATTAAGTGTTGAAAAGCATTTTCATCATTATATAATTTTCGAATTTCAATATACTAGAAAAGATATACATTATTTATTATTATTACTATTATCCAATTTTACCTACAAGTTAATAAGTTTACGTTCTATACAACTTTTATATAATATTTATAGTATTTTAGTTGTACCTTTTAATACATATCTATACCCTTTAATTTATCTAACTAGCAGAGCCACCCGGCGTTGCCCGGGAATGAAATTGTTGCTTATTGGTACTTACTCTTTTACTCTTTTACTTGTTTCAGTCATTTGACTGCGGCCATGCTGGAGCACCGCCTTTAGTTGAGCAAATCAACCCCAGGACAAATTCTTTGGAAGCCTAGTACTTATTCTATCGGTCTCTTTTGCCGAACCGCTAAGTTATGGGGACATAAACACACCAGCATCGGTTGTCAAGCGATGTTGGGGGGACAAACACAGACACACAAACACACACATACACATATATATACATATATACGACGGGCTTCTTTCAGTTTCCGTCTACCAAATCCACTCACAAGGCTTTGGTCGGCCTGAGGCTATAGTAGAAGACACTTGCCCAAGGTGCTACGCAGTGGGACTGAACCCAGAACCATGTGGTTGGTAAGCAAGCTACTTTCCACACAGCCACTCCTGCGCCTATACTTGGAAACTTTTACGATAATTAAAATGGGGCTTAAATGAAAAAAGTTCACACAGCGAATATACCACGTTATTATTTCACTGTTATATACACAGATATACATTGACGCATGTCAGTCGAAAAGTGGAAGTGTAATAGTAATACTTACTTTAACACTCAATGGTTTTACACTTTTGTATATGACATATACATACTATTCATGTAAGTGCTTCTTCATATACTATGTTTTCTGTCTTGCCATGCTTATCACTGAGAATGTAGAGGTTATTTTCATCTCCAACTCTAGAACATCCAGCATACAGCTGACCATGTGAGAAGCAAGGTTGAAGGAGGTTAAGTCCCGCCACCTTTAGAGATTGACCTTGTGCTTTGTTGATAGACATTGCAAAGGTAAGTTTGACCGGAAACTGCAGTCTCTTGAACTGAAAGGGGAGATCATTTGAAATGAGAGGTATCCTTGGAATGAAGACATTCTCACCCATCATGCTGCCTGTAATTATTGTTGCTTCCAACACATGGGGCATGGCTGTTTTAACAACCAACCTTGTTCTATTGCAGAGTCTGGGTGCATCAAGGTTTCTTAATAGCATTATGGGAGCACATATTTTCACGATCAGAATGTGTGGTGGAAATCCTGATGGCTGAAGTGAATTGAGGAACTCCACTGGGTAATGCGTTGCCTGTTCTTGATCATGGACAGAGTTAATTGATCTGTATGAACATTCAGGTCCTGGAGGCTGAGTTAACAAATTTAAATTCAGCTTGTCTACAGAATCATTCCTTGGTGCCAGAATTGTTCTTTCACATAGCCACTTGTGACTAACCCTAACCCTGGTTAGTAAATTATGAAGTTACTTACATCAGTAAATGTGAAGTTGTTAGCGATTGAAAACATAAACTGTTAGTGAGAACAGTAACGATTGAAATTAAAGTGAGGTTGAAGTGAAATTTGTCACTCAGCGAACCAAACAGCCAGTATCGAAGGTACCAGAAAAAAAGAAAACCTCAGCAACAGGAAAACACAAAACCGTACTTCTGTTAGTAAATGATGAAATTACTGACATCAGTAAATGTGAACTTGTTAGCGATTGACAACGTAAACTTTTATTGAGAACAGTAACAATTGAAGTTAAAGTGAGGTTGAAGCGAAATTTGTCACTCAGTGAACCAAACAGCCAGTATCGAAGGTACCAGAAAAAAAAAAAACCTCAGCAACAGGGAAACATGAAACCGAACTTCTGTTAGTAAATGATGAAATTACTTACATCAGTAAATGTGAGTAAACTTTTAGTGTGAACAGTAACGATTGAAGTTAAAGTGAAGAAATAACTATGGCTACCGGAAGTTGACATTGAGGAACATTTTTAAAGAAGTGAATCTTAAATATAAAGCAATATTATTTATCTTAATAAAAAAAATCAAATGAAGAGCCTAAGATTTATCCGAGGTCAAATTATTCCTGCATCACAAGTATGGAAGTAAATAGTGAAGCCGTTTCCACGTGATAAGCAATTACACACACATCTCTGTTTTATATATAGTATAGATTAACATTTTAATCTATCTTTTATTATATTTTATATTTTATTTTTTTATTTATAGTTTTTAAATACATATCTATAAGAATGTGTGCAAGATAAACCTTTTTCACATTTACTGTTAATAAGTTTGTGTTTAGATGTTAATATTGGGAAAAGTCCATCAATACAGAAATCACAGTGATTGTCAGCTATTCTATAGAATTTAGCATGGCTCATAATTTCTCACTTCAGATTAAAATCCTTATTTTTGTCCTTTGACTCCCATATTAGTTTGCTTAGATTGGTACTGGTTGATTTATTTTTATCTTTAAATGTGCTTTCATGGTTGGTAATTCTTCGCTTAATACAATTTTTCATACCCTGTATGTAATAATAATTTATTCCTTCAGATTTTACATTGCACCTATATACCACATTTTTCTTTTTGCATAGATTTTTAAGTGGACAGTTTTCTCTTATTTTGTTGATATATAAATTAAACTAGGGAAGCTTAGATGTTAGCATCCCTTTTAGGAGGAATCTTTATCATCAAAATTGCTTATATATATATATATATATATATATATATATATATATATATATATATATATATATATATATATATATTGGTAATAAAATCCATATTCCTTTTACAAATTTATTGAAACAAATGATACAGTTCTTTATTACATAGGAAAATGAAAGTAAATCTTCAACTTTTTATTGTCTCCAGACATAGTGTTGCATGCTTGCCTTTCCATGCATGCCACCATCTCTGAACCAAAAAAATGAAATTCCACACTTCTTAGCGTGCAGCTATTTAGCTCACTCCTGAACAGTCATGCAGCCAGCCACCTGGAAAATAAGAAATAAGACAATAAGAAATTAAGAAATCCCTATTTGTGTTGTCTGTTTAAAAAATGTTTACGTCATGACTTCAGTGATACTAAAAATTCTATAAACAATTTCTAATGCCTAGTTACTTTCCAGCCACCCTGTGTGTGTGTGTGTGTGTGTGTGTGTGTGTGTGTGTGTGTATATATATATATATATATATATATATATATATATATATATACGGGGCAGGGGGGTTGAAAAGTTCCCTACTTTAAGGGTGTCATGAAAGGCCTTCCGAGTTCTTTTACAGGGCTTAGAACAACTGAAAGACCATTGCAATAAGTGTGTGAAAGTGGAAGGAGAATATGTTAAATAAAATCATAATTTACTGATCCTCCTGCATTTTCTTTTACCCAGAGCCAGGAACTTTTCAGCACCCCCTCATAAATGATAATTTATATTCTAATGATGCTGTATCTACTGAATGGTTATGAATTTCATAAAGGGATTCCAGGTTCATTCTCACTTCATGACTGCTTGGCTAAGTGTCTTTGAGAATAATCTCAGGTCAACCCAAGTCTTGTGAGTGAAACTCTCTGGACATGTGCTCTGCAAGTGACCATCAGATGGATTATTCCTGTATTTCAAAGGTTTGACTTTATCACATGTTGTGTCACTCTGACTATGATGTAGGATTATTTAAAGGTACATGTGTTTGAGGAGTACTCAACCATTTACATGTAAATTTTAATGGGCAGGTTATTTCATTTGGTAGGGTATTCAGTTGACTGATGACTAAATAATGGAACTACTTACACATGGTTGGCACTTAAACCCAAGAACCTTTCTTTTATATTTTTCATACTCTAAAGATGAAATGAACATTCAGAACAGAAAATTAGAGTCTTCATGACAACAATTCATTCAGAACAATAGCAACAACAACAACAACAACAGCTTCCTCATCACCATCACCACCACCACCACCAATACTACAACTGCCATTCACCCCCAGTCCTATCATTATTATTATTTAACATCCACTTTTCTATGCTTGCTTGGGTCAAATGAAATTAGTAGGGGCAGATTTTCTATGGTCGGATGCTCTTCCTGTCACCCACCCTCACCCGTTTCTGAGCTAGGTTATATTTCCCATGGCTAGACATCGAAACAAACAACACTGCTTGTATAACAGTGATACATGTTTGCAACTATCACAAGATGCTAGGTCATTTCATATTATTTGGGCATTGAATTTTTCTTTAGAGGAATTTATACAATAACCTTAAAATGGTCAGAGAGAAAGACATGTAAATAAATATTGAATAGAAATTGTGATGATCTGCCATGGTGTGATATTGTGGAATGAGGTGATAGTTAGATATTACATTTCGCTGTACAATGTTGTGGTGTTTGGGTTGACTATATTGTATAACGTGATATTTGTATCGCCCTGTGTTACTGTATCGCATGGTGAAATATTATATATTATATATTAGTATAGCATGGTGAGATATTATATATTACCATATATAGTGATATATTAATATAGCATGAAGAATGATGGACTAGGAAAATCATTAGAGTATCTAATAAAATGCATGGTAGTATGCCTTTATGGTTTAAGTTAAAATCCTTCCAAGGTCAACAAAATACTGTATACGTCAACAACTAAGGCTGCTTTGATTGAATTATACCCCACTACCACCTAATTTCCAGTTTTGTACTTATGTAAGAAAATTTTAGCTTTTACTTGTTTCAGCCATTAGACTGCAGCCATGCTGCCTTGAAGAACTCTTAGTCAAGTGGATCAATCCCCAAACTTTTTTTTTAAAACCCGGTACTAATTCCTTCGGTGTCTTTTGCCAAACTGCTAAGTGGCATAAACACACCAGCACCAATTGTAAAATAGGGATGAGCAACAAACACAAACACAAAGATGCACACATGTATATATATATATATATACAAAGGGCTTCTTATAGTTTCCTTCTACCAAATCCATTCCCAAGGCTTTGGTCAAACTGAGGCTGCAGTAGAAGACACTTGCCCAAAGTGCCACGCAGTGGGACTGAATCCAGAACCATGTGATTGGGAAGCAAACTTCTTACCACATAGCCACTCTAAAGAAGGGTGTAAGGTAAAGCAAATTTTAAGGTAATGGTTTATTGTTCATCAGAACAGGTGTATTCGGATAATAATTCTCATATATATATAAAATGCCTGATATTTGTCAAGAACTGCTGTTGAATCTTCTGTTTAATGTGCATATATTTCTTTCAGATCTACCCAAGTTTTCTACTTCATGGAGTCACAGTTTGATGATTACTTCTGCCCCTGCGCCCCTAATCTATAAATGCAGTATGCTTCATACCAAGCCTCGACATAAACAAATTCTAGCAAAGAAATCGAAAGTTACCCATGGTTTGTATTCAGCTATTCGATCATATAAACGCACAACCACTCCACCATAACCACAATTGTCTCCCCTTACCACCAGAAGAAAAGAGATAAAAGTACAGATGGAAACTATTCATATAAGCTGTAACGAAGCTTAAATATTTTTTTCATGTTGACCACAACTTTTATAACTGGAAAGGACGAAAGTAAACAAGAAAGCAAAATTTAAGGTTGAGCTGGGACATAAATAACTGTGATATTTGCTTGTTATGTCATCTTTATAGATAACAAAAGAAATCTTTCAATAACTTCCTTTCAAAGATTTTGCATTGTTTGTTGCTGAATTGAAGGATGTATGCAATCTCAGAAAAGATATTTCTTTATGAATTATTGACAAATATATTATTGACAGTATGGCCATTTTATTGTTTGACATTCTGAATCCCAAAGGAAACCACAAAAGTTTTGTTCGCATTTTTATTATAACTACTCACTCACTTCACCATCTTTCTCTCTATCTTCTCTCTTTCAACAACTATGACTGCTAGTTCCCATGAGCAACAACTTCTTTTACACTGGATGTCATATGAAACAGTAGTACATGAAGTGTAATAGAAGTGTTGGAAGATACAAATAACAGTGCCAACTTCACATTAGTAAGCTAACGACTACCAAGTGACCTTTAAGCAAAACCATTCTTTTTTTTTTTTTTTTTGTTACAGAAATCTGGAAAATCGAAGAATATTTCTCTTCTAATGTCCTTTTTTGAATTGTTTCATATTGACATCCTACTTCTCTTGAATTTATGATTTGAATCTGATTAAAATTTATTCTATTCTGTATAAGTATGTAAGAATTTTTTGGGTTGTTTGTTTTTTTTTGTTTTATGTTTGTTTTTTTTTGTTTTTTTGTTTTTTTGTTTTTAGAAATATTTCTACAAAATATAAACTTTTTGAAAAACTACCTGAAAGTTTTTTTTTTTCCTAATTCATTTTAACCCTTTAGCATTTAATCCAGTCATATCCTGCCCAAATATTTCAACTGTTCTATGCTCAAATCAGCCACTTCCAGTCGCTAGCATGTACTCTACATAATGACATTCTAAAAATAACATAATCACATCATTGAAATCTCATAGCTTTGAGATAATGCATGGCTAATTCCAAACAATATGAATAAGTAAGCATTACATGTGACAGAGTAATCTGAATGCTGAAGGGTTAAAAACCTTACCAGAACATTTTGTTTGTAACAGCCAACTGCCTACTTTTGCTATTTCAGCATTTTTTTCAGAAGAATTTTATGGTGAAATGAAAATTTCTGATGTCATTTTTCTTATTACAAGCTTTCCATTTTACCCTTTTCTGCCATTTATGATATGGGATTGCTCAATATTTTTGATGAGATAACTGTGAATCATTTTCAATGTTAAACTAAAGCACAGTTACCAGTACACTTCCTATATAAGTGATCATATCTTAATGCATTGATTGTAACCTTGTAGCAACTGACATTTACTTTATTGAATGACATACAAAGAAAATAAAGGCAGAATGATGCAAAATAACAGAATGAATTACATGGGTCAGTTTTGATTTCAGCCATAATAGAAATAACTACACATTTTATTTATATAACATAGCCAACGAAGAAAAGGCAACACTTAAGACCTTTCAGGGCCCTCCAAGATTAGTAGTAGGAGGAGCAGGGAAGAAAGTAAGAATGAAGCAGATTGTCTTTATCTACCCAGAGCTCAAGGAGGTTGAGACTTGATCCAATTTGAAATCCCTTACAAAACCACTGCAATTGGACTGGCAAAGTATCTTGAAACATCTAATGACTTGATGCTAAAGCATGTGTTTCTCCCAGCTATTGCTTCGATTCCTCTAAGAAATCCAACTGGAAATCAATGACTTTGGATGAGCCTGGGTATAAATGGCACATCTGTTAATGGCTTGAACACCAAATATTTCCATCTCTATACACTTTATTTATTTCACAATAGTTTCCTATCTAATTTTATTTGTAACAGCCAAACTGCCCACTTTTACTGCTTCGGTATGATTGTCTTTTTCAGAAGAATTTATGGTCCAATAAAGTTTCTGATGACATCTCTGTCACACATGCTTTCCGTTTGTTCCCATTCCTAATATGTAAGGTATGGGATTGCTCAACAGTGATAGACAAATATTAATTAAACCCTTATTAGTTTAAATAAGCATTAATGGTGCTCCCTTTTCCCTGGATGCAGTGGGAGATTCACAAGGAGCTGCATCACTAATATGGTTTCAAATATTTCTCTTGGAAATATTTCTTTCATAATATTAATAATAGTAATAATAATAATAATAGTAATAATAATAATAATAATGATACGACAGAGCTGGGACCTATATACACTGGAAGCTATGACAACACTATGGAATAACAACAGAAAAAAGACGGTATAAATACACGCCAGAAAAGATCACAGAAAACGAGATAGCAACCATACTCTGGGATATGCCAATACCCACAGATAGAGAAATTAAGGCCAATAGGCCAGATATAGTTGTCAGAGATCACGAAGAAAAAAATGCTTTCTAATTGATGTATCAATACCAGCAGATGACAATGTTTCCCTAAAAGAAATGGAGAAACTTTCAAAATACAAAGACCTGGAAATAGAGGTAACTCGAACGTGGAATCTAAAAACAGAAACAATTCCTATCATAGTAGGTGCCTTACGTATAATAAAAAAATATATTCAGACAAATACATAACAAAAACACCAGGACTTACAAATATATATAACATACAGAAAATTGCACTACTGGGCACTGCACACATCCTACGCAAAACACTTTCAATACAGTAACCATAAGAGCATCACAGCAAACCACAGCACATACCCAAGGCGCACAGAGCTGCGCTCGGTAGTGAAGTGAAAGCATGTTATAAAAATAAAACTACTGAATGATAATAATAATGATAATAATAATAATAATGATAATAATAATAATAATTTATTTAAAAGGTAAATACATATTGGATAATACACAATATCTGAATAAAAGATAAGACAGTCACATCATAGGTGAAATACTTTTGATCACAGGTCTGCTAAAGTCAAAAATTTGTGGGGAGTAGTTTATCAATTATTTTGACCCCAATATTTGGCAAGTACTTTAACTTTTTGACCCTCAGAATGGTAAAAGATGAAGTTGTCTTTGGTGGGATTTGAACTCAGAACAAATTCCTCAAGGATTTTCGTCCGACACTTTGATTCTGCCAAACCATTGCCAATGATGATTTCAAAACAAGAGTACTTAAAAAAAGATTTCTCTCAGTTGTTTTTAACACCCTACTCCCACACCCAGTTCTACTGAATGAGCAGGCCCATGGAAATAGGTGGGAACTTGTTAATTTTTTTTCCGAGCACTTTAATTCTTACAAATTTTCACAATTGCATTTCCATTTTTCTTTTAACCAATTATTTCTTTACCACCAAACTGTAATTTTGTCATCAGAAAGGGAAAAAAAAAAATCCATTTAATACTGATCTATTGTGTCCAGTAAATGTTTTGAAGGTTGAGAGTTTGATAAATGGTTACATCCATGGAAAGTTAATTATTAATAACAATTAACAAGTAGAAACCCATTAGGCCTGCCTTGAGCAAGGAAATAGATGGTGCTGTGATAATGCTTCATCCGTTTTTGCGTTTTTTGATAATACAGTGTAGTTTAAGGAAAATTTGGCTTCTATTTCTAGCAGGTCAAGACCCCTCATAAAGGTTTTGGGTGTGCTGATCTTCATAACAATGGAGGCTTTCCATTGGCTAAAATTACATAACTTTACATCCTTGTAACTTCTTTATTATTAATTATTAGAAAAATAGAAATGAATGCAATTTTCGTCATCAATAAGCAAAACTATGGATCTTTTCTGTTTGGCTGCCACTTTTCAATTTCTTCAATAATATCTAAATAGGCCTTAAATAATGCACCAAATTTTTTTTTTCTTTTTGCATAATTGTATGAATTCCCATTTGTGTCATAAAAATTTTCTGAAAATTTCAAAAAATAAAAAAGTTCCAAGGGGCCGTGCATGAAGCTGAATTCCACCAATATTTTATTTGTTTACAGTTGACAATACGTGCAATCACACACAAAATAGCTGCTTCCAAATCCTGTTTTCTGAATGGGTAAAAATGATCAAATTTTAAACCTCTGCAACTTTTTTCTATGTGTTGTAACATAATTTATTTGTTATATTAATAGGAAACATGCAATACAATTAATGGAAATAATAAGATGAAACAACTGTAGCGAGAAAAGTGTAGCAAACGACGTTAAGGTAGCAGATGAAATAGCATGTGAACGACATCAAAGTAAAACAATGGGAAAGCATCAGATTGTGGTTTAAATAATTTATTTAAATGACACTTGCATTTACTTGTTGTATACACCAAAAAATTCACTAAATGACATTACCAACTTACTTCGAGTTGATGAAGAAAATAACGGGGAAAATACTGTGTCGATATGATGAGCTAGAACCGGACATGTTTTGTGTCTGTGTGTGTGTTGGTCATTCAGTGGTGTCTGTTTATGTTCTGTGACTGCTGTTGTGTTGAGTCGTTCATGCTGAATATATGGTTCTATGTTGGTTGCTTAACTGGTGCAAGGCTGTTCACCTGGTAATTCTTTCTGTCGTATGTCTGACTGTATTTATAATGGTCATGACAGCTAGAAGGACAGACATACCACAGAAGTAATTCCTACTTATGAAAGTCACCTCCTGTCCACTTGAATCTTAAATGACACGGTTCAGGTTGTAGGTTGAAGGGAAAACCATCCATCACTTTTGACAGGACAAAGAAATTTCTTTCGCGTTTGTTTGGCCAGTAGTAGATAAGACAAGCAAGAATCCTTAGATTCAGTTTCGAATCTCAGCTCGGAAAAAGGAAGTGTTAGCTTTTACACAACGTAATACAATACACAGAAAAAGAATCTGCTAGCAACTCAACACGGAGCTAGTTTTGTTAATGTATATATCAAGTAAATATATATACATTTGATCATCTTTGATTGAATATGCAGCTGGGAGAACAGCTATTAGGAGAGTGTAACACAACTCGATCCAAAATTTTGCTGCTCATTTTGGCTATACTTATAGGCCCCACTCATGGAAAGTACCACATGAACCACTATCACATTAAACAACAGTCATTTATTGGATAAAATCTCAGACTGAACTGTGGTTTGAGATCCATGTCACAAAACACGAGATTGAATCCAATGCTACAGTTGGAAGAAATTTTACATGCAATAAATCTTTTTATAAATAAGCCCTCTAGCCATGATTACACCATTTTTGTAAGGGATGTGTTGAGCTACTTTGTCTAATGTATCCTTTCTTCTAATTAAGTCAGTAACCTGTGGTATTTAACTGCTTTTTCTAGCAGGTCTTATAATCATTGGAAGAGGATCTCTCATTTGGCATTTGGTGTTTGTTTCATGGAGAAGATAAGCAATAAGGATCATCAACAAATCTTACTACGTTAAGAATACCTTACCACAGAAAAAAAAATGGTTATGGTTATGGATAAGGATCATCAACAAATCTTACTACGTGGAGAGTACCTTACCACAAAAAAAAAGAAAGAAAAGAAAAGGTTATGGTTATGGCACTGCAGTGTAGATCTTTGTAAATAAGCCATTGTAGCAGGGCAAAAACAAATCAAAAACAGTTTGCAATGAAATTGTATATTCAATGATGCATGACGATGTTGAAAAGCTTTTGATGCTATCAACCATATAATCCTGTTACACGACTTGTCTAATTGACTGGAAATACATGAATTACACCCGAGATGATTTATAAATGTACACCTGTAGTTGAAATCTGCTCAATGAGGAAATAATAGCACAAGAGAAGAGGAGGTAGCTGCTAGTGAGAATGAAAGCTTGTGCAGTGCCTAGAACTCCCAATCTAATAAATAAGTGTAAACAATTAAAAAAAAAATGAGAATGTTAAAGAAGGTTTCTATATTTTGGTAATAACATCGCTTCTTTTAAAATATATATAATTGCCGTTTGCAACGATGTTTTACCTCTGATGTCATTGGAAATCATTAAAAAAGTCTTTATCACGCCACAGGCTAAGGGGAGTAACTCAAATGGTAAACAATTGAGCAGACATTTTTTTTGAACATTTCATAGGGGAAAGAAAACATCTTTTAATATATTTAGCTTCTGAATTTCTTTTCTTTTTCTTTCTCTTCTTGTCTGTCAACCTCTGTTCTATTTCTGGATTGGCTGTCAGTTTTAGATATTGTTCGTTTTTTTTTCCTTTCTCTTCTTTATGTCTAGTTTTCCCCATCCTTGATTGAAACTTGAATAAGAGATGATTTGTGTATGTACATACAACAGTCTGGAATGAATCTTGTGACCTTTTAGATAAAATTCAGGTTAAATATTCTGATCATTCGAAGAATACTGAGAAGATTGCATTGTTTCTATCTCATCTTTTCTTCGATTAAAACTTTAAATTATCGACTGCAGAAAAATGGCAATATTTGGGAAGTTATTTATTGCTAGTGAGTTGACAGAATCATTATTTTGTGGAGAATTAAATGTATTCTAGTATTTAGTTCATTTTTAGATTCTGAGTTCAAATCCTGCTGAGATCAACGTTTTTTCATCCCTTAGAAAACCCTAAATATCCAGTTTTACATAATAAATCTGTAAAAGGTTGATAGTAGCAATAGAGACTTTAACCTCTCTCTATCACCTTTCAACAAAATTATATATTAAGAAACAGTAGAACAATTAACAACATACTAAAAATAAGTTTTATTTTGGGTGATGCTTGGCTTTACAATCCTGTGTCATTCAGCCTGACAGCCGCTGGTTAACTTGTGATCGGCATCTGGATATTAAGAGCTTCGTTGAGGCATGCCAAAGGAGCAAGTAGTTGTCATGTCGAAAGCATCACACTAAAGAGGCTTAAAAAGTGCGTGAAGCACTTTAAGTACTGATTTTACTACGCATGCGCACTCAAGGGGCTTCTGAGAAAGCAAGTCCCTTGCGCATGCGTAGATTGTACTTCCTTAATGGCAGCCATAATTTCGCGCCACTACAAATCTTTAAGAGGTTGGTTAGCATGTTTCTGGCCCTAGTATAATCACAAGTTCTTGGTTCCAATGAGTTGTGTATAAAACAGCAGAAAGAAATACAAGAAAACGAGTTGCAATTAGCTGCTACATTTTATTAAACTGTTAAGTGAATTAGTACAGCAACTGGTTAGTTACATCATGATGACAACTGCCTGAAGAAAAATATACAAAGTCAGCTTCTCAACTCAGTTGAAATTTGGTGACACGTGCTTCAACAACAAAAGTAGCATGTCAAAGCTACCTGCAAAATAACTTTCCTGTCCCTCTCAAGCTTCCCACCTCACTGGCGAAAACACGAAAGATTCTCTTATCTAGAGATACCACAAGGTTCCAGAGAGTGAAAATATTTTGCCGCACTTGGTTGGTTTGTCATGTGATTTGATTGGACACTTAACATATCCAGTCTCAACAATGGACTCAGTCAGTGTAATACACCATCACATGACCAATCATAGAAAACCTGTGTATGAACCATTTTCAGACTATTTAAGCCTAAATGGGCGATCTATGAACATACTCTTGCTACAAATCTATAAATAAAATATTTAATCCATAATCGTTTGCCTGACAAAACATTTTCTGTTTTGCCTATGACTCATGGACAAAATTCCTTTTTGTACTTGTTTCCCAATGGAATAATTCTATAAATAGACATTTTCCAACACGTACTTTGTTCTGATTCAAAGAAATCAAAACATTACATCATCTTTTCTATATCAGTATGGGTTAGATAGGTTTCCAAAGTCATACAATTTCATGAAACCATAGAATGAGCATTTTCTAACAATAGATGGTTACAAAATTGCTTAAGAGCAAAGGGAACTTCTTTTCTTGTTTTCGTTTTTCTTTTATAAGGATTTTGTATATAACCATAGCTCTATATACTCTGAGTTCAACTACTTTTAGAGACACCTTTACTTTACATCCCTCACAGGTAGGCAAAATACATATGTAGTTGGTCTACATGTTGATTCAAACACAGGATGTGTAGCTTTCAATCAGGAATTTGTTTATAAACAAAGCACAGGCGTAGTTGTGCGGTAAGAAGCTTGCTTTCCAACCACATGGTTCTGGGTTCAGTCCCACTACATGGGCAAGTGTCTTCTACTATAACCTTGGGCCAACCATAGCCTTGTGAGGGGATTTGGTAGATGGAAACTGAAAGAAGCTTGTTGTATATATATATATATATATATATATATATATATATATATAAGTAAATAAATGGAGTTGAACACAAATGTTATTCAAATTCTTTTACTTTCGACATGTTTTGAAGACAACATTGGTTTTATTCCCAAAGGAATAAACGGTGTAAAATAATGTAATCTTCTCATCAGGAAAGAAAGAGAACCCATCTCAACAACAAGACATTATAACAATTTATTTATTTATACTATACAAATTACTGCACATTAACCCGGAGTTTCTACTTTTGAACATCCTTGTTACTTGCATGAATTTTGCTACCCTGGTAACTGTTTATTGAATTTTCCATGTTAACTGTAAATAAAGGATAATTCATTCATCCATTTACACACACATATATATATATATATAGCAAATAAGAAAATGGAGGGGAATATGAGGTACTCATCAACTTGCAGACACTGTATTCCGTTGATTAATCTGTTTATTTTATAACCAAAATGACAAGAAAGACAATATACAGAGACTTATGACATACCATGTCATATCAACAATTAAGATTTCAAATTTAAAGGACATTTAGCAATTGGAGAAGGGACAAAATCTTACAGCTGTTTTGGCCTAGCGTTGGCATGCCCCATTCTATCTCTATAGCTCCAGTACGCTGGAGTAATTAGTAGATGAAAATGATGTAATGACAGGCTTCTTTCAGTTTCCTTCTACCAAATCTACTCACAAGGCTTTGGTTGGCCCAAGGCTATAGTAGAAAACACTTGCCCAAGGTGCCACACAGTGGGACTGAATCCAGAACCATGTGGTTGGTAAGCAAGCTACTTACAAACAGCCACTTCAATATATAAAAAACATGAGAGTCTGAGAAAACTGGTGTCACTCTGCATTGTTAAATATTATACAATGAACTTCATGTGTTTATCATAACATTATGAAATTGACATGCTGTGAGAAAAAGTGATATTTGATGTTTAGGGACAGACTTGTTGTACACAAGCAACAAGTCATACCCCTTTGCTGGAGAGCCAGTACCAAAATGCCAAATCCCACTTCCCTCTCTACAACATATAAACTTATCCAAACTAATAAAGTTGATAACACTACTGAATATATCGCTTTTGTGTTTAAAACTATACTGTGTGTTTTGAGGAGGATTTTGATGCTATTTCTAGCAGGCCAAGTAATCACATATTTCACTGTTTCCCAACCTTTTAACTATCAAAAATTTTGTTTTTATTTAAATAAATTCTTTCTTCAATAAATCAGTTTTATTAACTTATAACAAACTCATTTCCCAGTTTTTATTTATCAATGGAGAGATAGATCTGATTTGTGAATAATTATAGGTAATTTTACTGTATGGTAAAAAGTTTGCCTCCCAAACACATGGTCCTGAGTTCACTTTCATCTGCATTGCACCTTGCGCAAGTGTCTTCTACTTAACAACTGAAAGAAGCCTGTTGTGTATATATATATATTGGCATTAGGAAGGGCATCCAGCTGTAGAAACTCTGCCAAATTAGATTGGAGCCTGGTGTAGCCATCCGGTTGCACCAGTCCTCAGTCAAATCGTCCAACCCATGCTAGCATGGAAAGCGGATGTTAAACGATGATGATGATGATGATATATATATATATATATACATATGTATGTGTATATGTGTGTGTGTTTATGTCTGTGTTTGTCTCCCACCACTGCTTTACAACTGGTATTGGTTTGTTTACATCACCATAACTTAGCAATTTGGCAAAAGAGACCAACGCAACAAGTACCAGGCTTAAAAAAGAATAGAAGTACTGGTGGGGTTGATCTGTACGAGGCTTAAAAATAAGTCTTAGGGTTGGTTTGTTTGACTATACAAGCTGACATAGCATATAATGTAAACAGTAAAACACTGTCATTGTCTCTTCAAATCCTGCTGCATTTCGCATGCAATTTTTGGTTCTCCAAAGTTGTTTTGGTGTATAAATTGACATAACTTTTTCTAGTTGCAAATTTTGGTTTGAAAAATTCGACTTGTGTGCTGGAAAATACAAGCAAATGGACAACCATGTCAAGATTTCAATTTTCTAATTGAAAGGGCTTCAAGTTTTATACATTTTTAAAAATCTCTTGTGAGAGTACATAAACAGGGCCTCTGATATTGGAGTGAAGAAAGAAGTTATACTCAAATCAGATCAGACCTAACCAAAATGCTTGCAACAGAGTTGATTCTGCTGAAAGCCTTCAAATATCAGGTGTGGATGTTAAATTGGATGATAAATTAGGTCTACCACCCAAGAAGGCTTTGTTGGAATTTGAACTCAGGATGCAAAGATCCTAAGCAAATACAAGGCATCCTGCCTGTTGCTTTAACAATTTTACCTTTCCACTGCTTAAAACTGGTACTTGATTTATCAACTTTGGAAGGATGAAGGTAAAGTTGATGTCAGTTGGATTTGAACTCAGAATGTAAGGTACCAGAATACTGCAAAACATTTTATCTGTGGGTAGTAATATTAGCACTGCACTGCACTAGATAAATAAAATTAGATAAAAAAACTTACAGAGGGACATACTTTTATCATTATCCAGGACCATAGCAAACAGGCAAGTAGGCATGCATGTTGGTTTCTAGATATTAGAGTTCTTTGATTTAAAGAGGCTGAATCGGGTTCCCTTAGCATTCAGATTTCTCTGTCAAATGTAATGTGAATTCATTCACACTGATTTGAATTAATCATGGATTATCTTTGTAGCTTTGAGATTTTTATGATGTGATTATTTATGTTTTGAGTGACATTGTAGGGTAGGTGTGAGAGGCCAGATCTGGTCAGTCTGAACATTAAACTGGTAGAATATTTTGGGCTGGATACAGCTGTTGGCAATGTTGCTGGTGCCAAGCTGTATTGACCTTTGCCTTTCCCATGGACAACATTGGAGGCATGGAGACAGGAGACTGATATGCATGGGCACAGCTCATCTTCCACTAACAGCCTTGCCTGGACTTGTGCCTTGGAGGGGAACTTTTGAGGTGCAATCCCTTGGTCAGTTGTGACCAAAGGGGGTCTTTTCCCTTTACTCTGGATGGTTTAAATGTTAAAAGGACGACAAGAAACTGGAATCAGAGGTGATTTATGTAGCACCAAGCCAACACTGATGGAGCAGAACCATGCCATCTTGCTTTTTTCTCAAGTCTACTGTATTTAGAATCTCACTAGACAGTATGTCCTTTTGCTTTTAAGATGGTACGATGTAATTTAAGAGAAATTTAATTAAGTTAACCTTGATAGTTCAAAGGAGAGAAATTGGCAGAATGCTTTGCAGTATTTATTTCATCTCCCTGAGTTCAAATCCAACATTAGTATTTATATGATTCAAGTTAATAAATAAAGTAACCATACTTTAGTTGAAGGGGCTAAGGGCACTGTCATGGTATTAGCTGTCAGAAGCGAAAGTAGAAAAATCTAAACAAGGAATGTTACTGCTGGTTTGAGTTGAAATCTGTTTCTTTGGCTATTGACTGGCCGGAGCTATCTATCTATCTGTCTGTCTATCTCTCTATCACTCGTCCACCTTCGTTTGTTTCCGTAGAATTTATCAAATTAGAAAAAAAAACTTTTTGGCTACTTCCATCATGCTAGCTCCACACGAGGGGCATATTTTTAGGGTATTTAAAAGTCCATGTCTCTTAAGCCAATTAATACTATTTTCTGTTGTAGCGGTGGCGATGGCAATATCGCGGTGATTAATTCCAACTTTGGATTACGCGTGGTGGTGGTCATTGGTGGTGCTGATTGGTGTATGTGATTTGTTTTTAAAAACAATAATGAATAATGCAAAAATATATTTATTTATAAAGTTTAAACTGAACATGAAATGAAATATATTTATTTATAAAGTTTAAACTGAATTTCATTTGTTTAAATTCTACGGAAACGCATTTTCTAATTTGATAAATTCTACGGAAACAAACGAAGGTGGACGAGTGATAGATAAATAGAGAGAGAGAGAGAGAGAGAGAGAGAGAGAGAGAGAGAGAGAGGGAGAGAGAGAGAGAGAGAGAGAGAGAGAGAGAGGGAGAGAGAGAGAGAGAGAGAGAGAGAGAGAGAGAGAGGGAGGGAGACAGACAGCTCCGGCCAGTCAGTAGCCAAAGAAACAGATTTCAACTCAAACCAGCAGTAACATTCCTTGTTTGGATTTTTCTACTTTCATTTCTGACAGCTAATACCATGACAGTGCTGGGCTAAGAAATGAACATTTGAATATACTGGTCTTATTGATTCTTCCTCCACTATTTTGTCAATATGAAATAAAAACAGAAAGCACTACAACATAATTAAAGAAGCTCGTCAGAAATAACAGCCAAATCACTCTCTACAGTCATAAAAGTAGGACATATTGAATAATGTCCAATATGGCAGTGTGATAAGAAGTTTGCTTTCTAAATATATGGTTCTGGCCTGACGACCGGTGTTAGTGTGTTTATGTCCCTCTAACTTAGCGGTTCAACAAAAGCAACCAACAGAATAAGTATGGGGCTTATTAATAAAAAAAAAGAAGAAAAAGTACTGGAGTTGACCCATTCGACTAAAACCCTTTGAGGCAGTGCCCAAGCATGGCCACAGACTAATGACTGAAACAAGTAAAAGAAAAAGAGGTATATATATATATACACACATATAAAATAAATGGTGGAATATATAGAAGGCCTTCGATCAAAAGGCTGCTTATCAGAACTGACCAAACTATACATCAAAAGAGACTCATGAAATTTATGGTAGTCCAACTTCTGAGAAGATATGTTGTAACATCGTATGGTATCTATTTAAAAATGAGGTTGTTTGTTGTTTTTTGGCTCCAGGAGAACACAAACAAACCAATAATCAATAATATTCCAGCTGTGATTATCACCTCTTGTTAAGAGACATAGTGCATCTAGGGCTACATTATCCAAGATGATTTTATTCTTATTTATCACTGTAGTGCATGATTTAAGGGAGATAAGCTACTATTTCTAGCAGGTCAACAGACTTCCTTATTGGGATTATAGAAGACAGAGTCAGCCAAAGAATTCACAATTAAGATTGCTCTGTCAAATGTAATGCTTATTTATTTAATTTCTTTTGACTCAATCAAGTATTCTCTTTTATTTGTTGCTGGAGCACCGTCTTTAGTCAAAGAAACACCAGGACTTATTCTTTGTAAGCCTAGTACTTATTCTATCGGTCTCTTTTGCTGAACTGCTAGGTTATAGGGGACATAAACACACCAACATCAGTTGTCAAGCAATGGTTAGGGGACACAGACATACATATCATCATCATCATCATCATCGTTTAACATACGCTTTCCATGCTAGCATGGGTTGGACGATTTGACTGAGGACTGGTGCAACCGGATGGCTACACCAGGCTCCAATCTAATACATATATATATATATATATATATATATATATATATGTATATATATATATATATATATATATGTATATATATATATATATATATATATGTATATATATATATGATGGGTTTCTTTTAGTTTCCGTCTACCAAATCCACTCACAAGGCTTTGGTTGGCCCGAGGTATAATAGAAGACACTTGCCCAAGGTACCATGCAGTGGGACTGAACTCAGAACCATGTGGCTGGAAAGCAAGCTTCTTATGATACAGCCACACCTGTGCCTATATAGAAGACATTTCAAGATTTCAATGATGTGATTGTCTATTTTTAGAATGACATTGTAGGGTAGGCTTGAGAGGTTAGATCTGGCCAGTTTAAATGATAAACTATGAAATATTGTAACCAAATTTGACAATAACAACAGCAACAAATTCAATATCTTTCAGACAGTTTTATTACCACTGATTTGTTTCATTCCATATAAAGACAAAGAATAAAAAATAAAAATTAAAATAAAAATAAAAAATAAAATTATAATTTTTTTTTAAATAAAAATTAAAAGAAGTTACAGGTAATTTTTGAATATTTCTTTTTTGTTTTTGTGGAAACAAACATACATCTCTGTTGTTACAACCACTTAGAGTCTTTATCATCTGAAGAGTGGAATATGTGTGTGCATACACATATATCTATACATACATACATACACACACACACACACACATATATATATATATATATATATATATATATATATACACACACACACACACACATATCTAAACATACACATATATCCATATACACACACACACATATCTAAACATACACATATATCCATATACATATAAACATATATATATATGTATGCATATTATGCATAAGCATACATACACATATGCATATTATACATATGTACATATATATACATATATGTATCATTGATGCGATACTGCTTATTAGAAAATACATTACATAGAGTAATGTGTGTGCAGTTTCTGGGAAGTGTTTATACATGGACAAAAGCTTACAAAAAATAACATTGGGATACGTTTGGGATATAAAATTACATACATCAACTATTACATTACATATATAACACGCAACAGGGCCTCATCTAAAAAATCTGAAACCTTGTAACATATATATGTATATATATATATACATAACTCTCGGCATGGTCTCAGCCAAAAGACTGAAAGCCAGTACATATAAAGAGTACATATATAATGCCAGTATAGGCACAATAAAAATTATAGAAAAAAATACAAAAAAAAAGAAGTTAAAAAAAAAACGCGAGGACAAAGCAACAGCCAAAAGAGGTCGAAGCTTGATCGGTTAAAAACATGTACATACATTATTACATTACAATAATGTAAATGTAGAACAAGAGAGAAGGACAGACATGAGTTCTAAAGAACATATATAAAACAGACAGTAGGAAAGCTTATAACCAGGATAAGAACATTGAAGCTCTGAAACAGTTTCGAAGCTGATTAACTGAGAAGTTACAAATCAAGAGATGCTAACTTGACAGTTTTTTCGTCTTTCTTCCTTCCTTCATTTATTTTTCCTTTTTTTTTTTCTTTTAAATATAACTTGAAGATTGGGAGTGTTACTGTAAATTTCTTAAATAACAACTGCTCATCAATAATATGATATAAGTGTGAAAAATAGATTGCGATAAAACTGGTGTTTGCTTTTTTTCTTAAAAATTAATTTAAATGAAATTTGTTTTCACCCTTTTGATAACCAACCTGCCCGAGATTGCCCCTGGTCTAGGATGAACATTTCCAGTTTAAAAAAAAAAAACCTTCCTTTCAAAGTTTCATTCTAATTTATGTTCCAAACACCCTGCCTAATGATGACAACAATTATTGCTGTCGATGTTATCAATTAGCCCCCATCCCAAAAGATTTCAGGCTGTGTGCCTCCAGTAGAAAAGATTTTATAAATTAATCGAAACAAAGGAAGTGCATTTCAACAGAAATATGGTAACAAAAGGGTTAAAGAATTTTTATTTATAAGAGGAATTGAATCTATATTTTCATTTTGAGGAATTTGAGGAAGTTATATAAAAACACACATGGCACATACTAAATCTTCAGCTGCACCCATGATGCGTTAAGTTGCACAGCATTGCTTTAGACATCATTTAAATCCAGCTACAATTTAAGCTTGAACTGGCCATATCTTATTTTTGTTTTGATACTTTTTTTTTCTGATCATACATTTTTGATAGTCAGATATTTTGTTTGTCTTGGGGGGAGAGAGAGAGAGAGAGAGAAAGAGGTAAAAAAAAAAAAGGAATAAACGCTTTTGGTAAACTTCAAGACATATATTGTTGCCCTTTCAGAACTATAGCCCTTTTGTGGAGATGAAACCAAGAAAGAAAGTTAACTTTTATTTTTCACTTTTATCAACTGCTTGAGAACCAGGCCATTTTAATATTTCAGTTATTCAAAAGATTCTATTTCCAACATTGATGCAGCTTATTCTTTAACTGTAGAATAGAATCAGACAAGATTAGACCTAATCTTCAAAATTCTAAATTTTTACCCCAGCTTGGTAAATATAAACGCACACACACACACACATATATATATGTTGACACTCTTTCACTGAAATAGTACTAACACAAAATGAAACACAAGTGAATATAACAGTGTATATGTATGTATTCTAAATGACTATCAGTACTATATTATGATACAACTGTTTCTGTTTCAACACACTACTTCAGACAGAATTAAATGCAAAGAAGTACAACACACACACACTGTTATATTTAAGGATGATCATTTTTTTTTTATTTATGCTAAATAAACACACGCACTATATACTTGTTCTTCATTTCAGTTTTATTATTGTTCTTATTCCTTTGTCTTAAATCTTTCGTCATACATCCTGTGACCTCTTCATCGATTTTCCATCCCAAGTGTCTCCCCCACTGTCCTGTTTAGTCCATTCTGTCTTTTTTCTGGACTAAATAGGACAGGAGAAGACGTGGGAGGAGAGTTGCTGAAGAGGTCACAGGATGTGTGATGAAAAATTTAAGACAAAAGAACACTAAAATAAGAACAACAATAAAGCTGTCCTCACAACATTTCAGCTGATGTACTCTCCAGCCTTCATCAGGTGTTCTGGTGGGCTCAAAATTCCACCGGAACATCTGATGAAGGCTGGAGAGTACATCAGCTGAAACATGATAGCAACAAACAAGGTGAGGACACCTATCCGTCCATTGTAAATAATGTACAGAATTCCTCATCTGCAAAATATAGAACAGTATTAACAATAAAGCTGAAGTGAAGAATGAATATATGGTGTATGTGTTAATTTGGCAAAAGAATTCTAAAAAATAACCATCTCGATATATACCAATACCTGTTTGAACACACAATTTCACATCAGGAATCTTGCAAAACAAATAGATAAAAGCATACAAACATATATATATATATATATATATATATATTAGTTTATTCTTATAAGTTGCAATTCATTTATCTCTCTTTTATATCTTCATTCTCTCTGCTGAAGCTGAAACATGTTACAACTTGTAAAAATAAACTATAATACATTTTACATACTCTAATTATTACATTGTCCATACTGAATTCTTGTTTTTTTTTTTTGTGAATAGGGAATTTCTAAGTCTTATGTTTATATATATATATTTGATAATACATACACATACACACTCTCTAGAGATTTAGAGGCAAGAATTCCTTCAAATAAGTCAGAAGAACAGAGTTAACATCTTGAAAGGAGAAAGAAATAGATGATACTAAAAGGAGAAGAATAAGAGAAAAAAAATCTTGAAATATAGAACTTATAATGATAACAGACAGATTGTGTGTGTGTGTGTGTGTGAGAGAGAAAGAGATAACTGCTAAGATTTTCAACATGAAGTTATATTAGACATTATGAATACCAATTTGAGACAGAAAGGAAAAAGCAGACAGGCTGATGAGAGATTTGAATCACGTATGTACCTATCTACTGCTTGCCGGTTGACGACCTTGTTAATAAAGTTGTTTTGTATTCCTGTTACAAATTCATGCTTATAATGTTTAATACCAAGTAGAAAATTAAGAAGAAGAAAAAGAAGGAAGAAGAGGGAGAATGTAATGGTGTGTGGAGGTTAATATTAGGAGAAGAGTTTAAAGAGTTTGTCCTTATAGTGTTATATAACTGAGAAAAGAGGTCAGAGTTTGGCAAATTTATAAGTTGATGTTCAACAGATTCCATACAGAATGTTAGACACAGAAGACAGAATTGAATGATATAGAAGACAGAATTGAATGATATAGAAGACAGAATTGAATGATATAGAAGACAATCAAATCATATGATATTCATAACAATAATAATCTTCTGATATTCCTGTCTGGATAGAATCTAAATGAGCATGTATATTTAATTCTTTATATATATATGTGTGTGTGTGTGTGTGTGTGTGTGTGTGTGTGTGTGTGTGCATGTGTGTATTTGTAGAGAGAGGTTGAGAGTAAAACTTATAGTAAGTAGGTGTTGTAAATAATAGAGAGACTACTTAGGTAAGAAAATGATGCTGTCAGAATGCTGCATATATTTTGGTTACAGAGATGAGCTGTTTAGTAGCACCAGAAGAAAGAGAGATTAAGAGGTGTGTATGTGTGGACTGTTATCTATGCAGATATTCATGAGTGTATATGATATATATTAAATGTAATGTGTATGTATGTAGATACCTTAATTTGCATTAGCATATGTAAATCCATACCGTACACACAAAAAAAAAATATGGCATACATACACATTCATTTGAAGTTGATGATTAACTCTGTCACTACTTAGACTTTCCCTGCTTTGTGTGATCCTTCAGGTGAAAAAAAAAAAAATTAAAAAAAAGAACCCAGCTTTGACAGTATGAATAAACTCTATTAGATGCATTGAGTACTTTTTCTCCCATTTCTACACTCAAATGTGTGTGTGCGTCTAGGTATATATACATATATGTATATATATCCTTAATCTTCTGTGAAAACATGTCAGGTCACGGGTAAATATAACCTTGCTTGGATGTAGGTGAGGGTTTGTGACAGGAAAGGCATCCAGCTGTAGAAAATCTGTCTCAACAAATTCCACCTCACCCATGTATGTAAAAGTTCACATTAATACGATGATCACACACACATCATTATCATCATTTAACATCCATTTTCCCTTCTGATATGGGTTGGACAGTTTGACAAGAGCCGCACCAGGTTACATTGTCATCATTTTAACATCTACTTTTTTCATACTTACATGAGTAAGATGAAATTTGTCAGTTTTTCTACAGTTGGATGCCTTTCCTGTTACCCTCACTTGTTTCCAAACAAGGTAATATTTCCCCTTAGCCAGACATGCTTTCACAAAAAAAGAAAAAAAAGAAAAAAGGAAATGAATGACGTTGCTTGTATGATGTTGACACGAGATGTTAGAATAAGGACACAAACATGTGTGTGTGTGTGTGGATATATATATATATATATATATATAAACGAGCTTCTTTCAGTTTCCATCTACCAAATTCACTGACAAGGATTTGGTCAGCCTAGGGCTAAGGTAGGAGACACTTACCCAAGGTGTCATGTAGTGAGATTGAACCCAGAATCATGAGGTTGAGCAGCAAACTACTAAACCAAACAACCATGCATGCATCTGTGTGTGTCTGTGTATATATATATAATTATACACACTTGTAAATACACACATTCATTAATAATAAAAAATAAAAGAAAAAGTACTCAATACTGTGAGTATTAATTTATTTCGGTTAGCTGAAGTCAGCAGAGGCAACTACTGGCTGTTTCCTCTTGCAAAAGACTCAGGCAATTCTTCAAGCCACCATATTGGAATTCACATGCCACAATGGCAGCCTGAAGAATCCCATGAGTCGTTCACACCAGCAGACTACCAATAGTCATCAGCATTTATTTCAACCAATCAAGAAAGTTGATGTAAGACATTGCAGAGTCATCCAATTCATGTCAGCATGATATGTTGATATCATTATCATTACTACCATTCTGGCATTCAGTTGGATTAGTTATAAATAAGATATATCACCTTTCATGCCTCCCATAATCAGCAACAGAAGCACCGCCACCTCAATGAAAAGCTATCAGTATAGAAAGTGTCTACCTATGAATATAGCTACTGTCTATCAGATACAGTGCTAATCTAATATTGCTGCATGGCTTTAGAATTTTGTCTGTTAATGATATATATATATATATATATATATATATATATATATATAAAAGATAGAAAGCACTCAACAAATATCATGTATAATTTTGTTTGCATGCTAGCTATATCATCATCCAAAGTAGAATATATATATATATATATATATATATATATATATATAAAACAAAGTTAACAAAGGAAAAAAGTATATGAATTATTTATTTATTTTTATATCTATAAACTCTGGACTTCTCTCCCAACTTTGATAATAATTATATATATATATATATATATATATTTATTAATATCTAGCAGAAGTAACAGAGTGACTCAAGGTCTGAGAGTTTCATGCATTGGGTCTTATCAAGCTAGTCACAAGTCAAAGGCTTATATTCGATTATATTAGAGTTCTATTTTACCAGTTTGCACCAACATACCTATATATATATATATATATATATATATATATATATATATATATATATATATTAGGAACAGCTGCATCATCCACATCCAGTGTTATTAATTAGGTGAAATAAAGAGATTCAATTAATATGAAAATGTACATATGCTCACACATACACACAAACAAACATGCAATGAAACACTAAATCATATGTTATCATGAGTATTCAAATGCACATAGAAGAGAAATAACTATCTGACATACGCTAGACTGCCAAGTGTAGTTGCACCAATTGAATGGCACTTCCTTTGGGTGATAGGTAGAGGAACCCAGGAAACAAGTCTACTTTGAATATAATGAGTAAAACGAATAAGTCATGGATTGTAGTTGATATGTGCCAGTACACAGAGGGGTAGCATGTTAAAATAGAGCCTGAACTTCTCAAATGACTCCTAAAAATATAACTATCAGATGCCCTTCATATCTCCAACCACAACAAAAACAGGAGATTAGGTACCTAAAGCTGAAAGTTATGGAGTGATTAGGGGAAGATCTTTATCAAGCTGCGTGTGTGGGAGAGAGAGAGAGGGAGAGAGAGAGAGAGAGAGAGAGAGAGAGAGAGAGAACAATGGCTGATTTCATTCACTGATAAGCTTAAAGTGATAATCATCATCTCACATACAATAAACATACACGTTTTTCAACTTCAGTCTAGGAGGGCTTAAAAAGGCTTCGAACACAACCCATCAGATTTAAGGAATTAAAAAAAAACAACAACAATCAACAACAACATACTTGTGATATCAAAATGCACATAGAATCTGCACAAAGAGAAAGTATAACCTAGACAGACATAGAATTTCGTAGGGAGTACAATAACACCTTTCTCTTTCTCTAGATCCTTCCCTTACAATTTCCATTGTTTTTCTCCCTCTTTGTCAATTTATAAATTTTTTTTGTCCCCTAATGGCAGGGAATTCTGTTTTTAGCAAGCTTAGCTACTTACATACCTTAATCTTTGGCACAAATATTTTATCATTATAATTGGTTACCCCTTTCTCCAGCCAACTCTTAAAGGTTTTGACCAGAAAGGAGACTTCAAGAAAAAAATTTGGGGGTTGTAGTAGGGCTACATGAACCTTGTAATCCAGTACCTTAAAAAAAAAATCACAAAAATTGTAGCAATGATTTACTATATTTTTGGGTGTCTAAGGTAATAAATGGGAATACAAACAGGCATAGAATGTGTGTGTGTGTGTGAGGCATGCATGTGTATAAGAGCTGCTACTAAGCTCTCACCTATACAAACTTGAAGCAGACACTGTACACTTCATGCCTAGGGTATTATAAAAGAGTTAGGCTGTTGGCTGTGTGATTGTATTTATTATATACATGTGTGAATATATATGTATGTGTATACATACATGTATAAAATCAATAACGTGAAATTCGGAGAGACACTTGCAAAATTATTCAGGCCTCAATAAAACCTAATGTGTCATTTTGCTTTTAATTTCAAATTTTGGCACAACGCCAGCAATTTCAGGGGAGGGTGTAAGTTGATTACATCGATCCCAATGCTCAACTGGTACTTATTTTATCGACCTTAAAAAGGACGAAAGGCAAAGTTGAACACAGCAGAATTTGAACTCAGAATGTAAAGCGAATGAAATGCATTTTGCCTGGTGTGCTAATTCTGCCAGCTCGCCGCCTTGTTTTGTGTTTCAATATTGAGTATTCTTTTCTCCATTTTATTTGCCCTTGTTGCATATATGTGTGTGTGTGTGTGTGTATGTGTTAAGTATATGATAGAAATAAATACATACTTGAATGAATACTTTTGTTCAATATAATTTTCAACCTAAAATTAAATAAGTTTTAAATCAAGTGGAGGAAGAGGAAGACAAAAAGAGGAAGAGAGAGGGAATGAAAGAGAGAAAGAGAGTCAAGCAAAAATGCACAGTAGTCATGAACAAATCAAAGGCAATGCCTTGAAAAAATACAGGTTGTCTAACACGAAGATATTATTATGCAGTGGACGGCTTTAAACAATTAGTTCTTTATTGCTAGTTGACAAGAGGTGTTTATTGTTTGTTCGTCTCTCTTTTTTTTTCTTTTAATTTATTCAAAGAAAGTAAAAGATAAAAAAAAAATGTAAAAAGAACTTAAAAAGGAAAGATTTGTCTGTAGAATGACACATGATATATGAAGATGTTAGTAATGATTGATTTGGCAGCAATCATATTCTAATACAGTTCTTTTGTTCAGTGTTATGATTATGAAGATATATAAATATATATATAAATGTGTATATATACATATACATATATATATATTTATATATGTGTGTAGTGATGTACTACTGGAGATAAAAAAAAAAATCAGAATGAAGTTGTTGTTGTTGTGTTTTATTCCTCTGGCAAACTTGCTTCATGGCTTCATCTTCACCAGTGGGATATTTTTGGTCGATAGGCATTTGTCGCAGACCCATTCTGCATAGACCTCTGCCCTTAGCAGGTGATAAGCGTCCTCTGTCAAACCAGTGCAGATGCGATGGAACCAGAAGTTACAGCCGCTCTCACAGAGAATGGCCTGGTCACTGTCGTGAACCTCTTTATGACAGGTGCCGCAAGGGTAGATGGGCGGGGCATTAGGGTTGGCAGGATTAAAGACCATCGACTTGTTTCGCGGGTAGACCTTCTCAGAGGGGCCGGATGGTGGCCCAACAGGTTGGGCATGTGCCATCATTTGTTTGTTCGGCATGTTCAGAGATGGTATTGGTTGGTCATCAAACGGATTCTGTGCAAAGATTGTGTTGGTCTTTGCACAGCTACCCGGATTGGGTGGCACTGGAGGGGGAGGAATCAACTCGGGTATTGTGGGGCTCGGCTAGAAAAAGAAAAAAAGAAAAGAAAACAAAGAATATTAAAAATACTCATTCTCATAGATACACAGTAAAAAGACATAATCAAACATTAAAAACAAATGTATACAATGGCTTACCTGTAACATATACAAGATAATTTTTAAAAATCACATGCATATACACATACATGGACACAGATAAGTAGCATGTCATAGAATATATGAATAAATCAATAATTAAACCTTACAACCAATGATGGCACTGGAGTTGATGATATTTGTTAGACTGAAATAGTGATTGCTTAATTATTAGACCTGCTTGTTCACTTTACAAGTTATAACGCTAAAACTATTTTCAAGTCAAGCTTAATAAATATCTTGTATGAAATCAATTCATAGTTTAAGAAGTTTGCTTTACAGTGGCATGCTTCCACTTTTGACTGCATTATTCCAACATTCTGGGCAAGTTTTTGCTTTGGTACATGGAATGAAGAAAGATCAAGGCTTTTTGGGGTTTCTGCAATGCAAATGACATTAACCATTTACAGTACTAACATCTGATAGCTCTGCAATTTTCTGAGCACCTACCAATCAAGTGAACATATTAGCCAGACAGACTTCAGATTCACTCTAAAATAAGAGCCAGATGGTTGGGAATATTCAAGTCTCTATTAAAGTAAGTTTATGTAGCATCAACTGGTGACATCAGAGTTAAAGGGGAACACAAGAAACATGAAACAATCAAGATGAAGAATGTTATGAAAGCTGAAAGATCACTCAGCCAAGCAAAGGAGTACCAGGTGACATGTATGTCAAGAAGAATATGGAAATCTACAACACAAGGCGACTGGGAGTTTCAACGGAGATAACTTTATGTGGTCCACAAATCAGATCTGGGGATAGAACTGAGTGGAAGGTGACACAGTGGTGGAGTGGTATAGTAGATAATCATTAAAGCTAAAAGACAGGCCTTGAGAGAATGAACGAAAGGTGCAAGCAAGAAACAATACTAGGTAGCTGGATGAGATGGTAGATAGATGTCAGTTATATGAAGCTCAGAGAGAAGCTGAAAGAGGTTTGTCAATGTTCTGCATTAAGAGGATTGGAAATATAAGATGTAGGAGATCGCATGCTTGTATGAAACAGGATGTTGTCGGTAAGAGGTGAGTGCATAAAGATAGTGGCACATACATCTTCACTGATATTGGGAAGAGACATGAAAATGTTACAATGAAAGGTAAACTGCATGAGAATAATGAATGAGAATCAGGATCTAGTTTGACTGGATTCAGAGGGATTCACTATTGAAGTTGACAGCCATAAAGTCAAAATAGCTGTAAATCTTTTAGCAATTAAACTGGCCATATCCAGTCCAAATATTCTATCAATTTTATGTTTAAACTGACCAGATCCAGCCTCTTACAGTTACCCTACAATGTCATTTTAAAAATATACAATCACATCACAAAAATCTCAGAGCTACAATATAACGCTGGATTAATTCAAAATAATGTGAATTACATTTGACAGAGTAATCTGAATGCTAAAAGGTTAAGGATATGAAGGGACAGATTGTAACTGGATAATCATAGGTAGTTGCTGACATGGAGTAAACATCTGGTGATGTAAGATACATACTAGTCACTTGAATAGTCAATCAGGTGGTACAGGAATGAGTCTTTCTTGTAAGGTTGCATCATCAACCCTTTTACTGCAGAAAGCAGATATATCGACTAAAAATTTTATTACCTTTAACTGTAGGAAAGCAGTTTTATTTACATAGCAATCTATCTTTTGTTGAGAAATGTCATGTTTGAAACTATTTTCTGTAGAAATATGTTGAGTTTGGTGAAGCAACATGACTTGCAGAAAATAACCAATTCTATCTTTTGGTAGGTCATCTTATCTTTTACATGTTTCAGCCATTTGACTGTGGCCATGCTGGAAAACTGTCTTGAAGGGTTTTAGCCAAACAAATTGACCCTAGATTTATTTTTTTTAAGCCTAGTACTTATTCTATCAGACTCTTTTGCTGAACTGCAAGGTTACAGGGACTTAAACACACTAACAGCAGTTGTCAAGTGGTGATGAAGGATAAAGACACACACACACACATATAAATATAACAGGCTTCTTTCAGTTTCCATCTACTCGCAAGTCTTTGGTTGGCCTAAAGCTATAGTTGAAAACACCTGTCCAAGGTGCCATGCAGCGGGACTGAATCAGGAACTATGTGGTTGGGAAGCAAGATTTTTACCACACAGCCATACCTGCAACATCATTACTGAAATAACCACAGAATTTAATATTGCGGTTAAAATGATTACTACAACTACAACTACTACGACAACTACTACAGGGGCAAAAGAAACACTCCACTAAAAAGCAATCACAGAGCTATCAAATTAATCATCTGTTTATTAAGGGATAACTTGAGGATAAATGACAACAACTACCAAAGCACGTAACTCTCACAGAGTACAATGGTCTACCAAAGTGTAAGAAAAGTGTGTTCCACTGAGTTGCAGTGTTGAACGCAATACAATCTCATTAGATGGATATTACTAATCTTATCTATGAAACATTAGCGCAGTTCCCTCGAATGATGTAAACTTCAGGCCATGGAAACTCATGCAATCAACAACAGGTGAATTCCTTGAGGAACACATGCATACACACAAAATGCTAATTCGAATGTGTATTTTTTTTTTTTCTTTTTGAGGGTGAGTGGAACTTAGTTCTTTTCTTTCTCTGTCACACTGGAAGAAAGCAACAGCTATGGTGAATGAGATAAAAAAAAAAACAGAGAAAGAAAATATCATAAAGAGTGGTAGTGTAGATAGATAGACAGGTGGGAGATTAGTGGGTACTGTCTCACAGTCAGCAGCTTTTAAGACAATCAGTAAAATATAGGAAGGGATAATAATAATAAAAAACAAACAAAACAAGAGTGGGAGAGGAAGAGAGACTGTGCTAGTAAAAGAGGAGAGATGGAAAGTAAAGATAAAACTTTACAACAGAGGAGGGAACTTTAAGAGATAATACAACAAAATAACAGAGGTACAGTGGGTGAAGGGGCATGGCTCAGTGGTTAGAGCATCAGGATCACAATCACAAGGTAGTGAGTCTGGTTCCAAGACAGGGATGTGTGTTGTGTTGTAAGATCCTTTATTTCATGTTGTAATCCCATGGTCATTCATGACCAAAGGGGGTCTTTTTACAGTTAGTGAGCAAACTGTATTTAGGATGAGAGAGAGAGAGAGAGAAACCTAAAAGATACTGAAATCAGGTAATGATACACTGAAAAATGAAGAGGAGTAGAGGCTAAATTTTGAAGGGATACATGTGTGTGTGTGTGTGTTTGTGTTTTCATATATACATATATATATCACTCACTCTCCTCCTGATTGCTGATGAGATGGATGAGTTCAATGTACCCAACGAAACTTTACGCCATATGAAACCAAGTAAAAAAAAAAACAAAAGAATGTATATATATATATATATATATATGACTCTTACCAAATGTGTTGAGTGTCTCTTTTGTTTGTTTACTGATTTGTGCACGCACACACACACACATAAATATATTCCAAGAGAGTTAGAGGTTGTGAATCCAACCAACTAAGGGATAATATCTATCCAATATACTACTGGTAGAATACCTAATTATTAGTATAGCGAGATATATATAGAGGGAAAGATAGACAGATGGTACAAGAACAAATGTAACTGATCCCAGCATCTGAAGATCCCTTCTCACCACTCAATGGTTGTTATATCTTTTTGATAACATAATAGGTTAGATAGAATGATTGTCTATATTACAATAACCAATAATATGTTGTGCATGTAAAGTAATATTACGATCATTAAATTAGCATTAGCTTATCTCACTCTTTCTCATGGAACCCCTAGGAACCTTTTGCGGAAACCTAGGGTTCTGGGAAACCCCGGTTGAGAAACGCTGCTCCAACACTGAGCCACCATACAAAAGTTACCTCAAAAGTGAATGGTAAAATGATGATGATATTGACGACAACAAAACCCAAAAGGTCTAAATGTCCATAGTCGTAGACTTTATCAACTCGTACAAAGTAACAAGGAAGAAGCAATTAATAAATTTGGTTTAGAACTCAAGCAGAGAATATTATTCTAAAAATACAAAAAGAAAAATGCATTTGTGCTGGTGTTGCGTAAATGCACCTGTGCCAATGGATGAGTGGCAAGAGGTGGGAGAGAATGAAGGGATGGATATTGAGTGTGGGGACAGCGGCTAAAGAGAGAGAGGGGGGAGGGAGAGAAAGAAAGGGCAGAGGAAAGAGAATTTGTGATGAAGGAAGCAAGGAAACAGGGAAGGGGATAAAAAAAAATAGGAGGGAAAAAGGAGACTGATGTAAAGTGGTTGGTGTTAGGAAGGGCATCCAGTCATAGAAACTTTGTCAAAACAGCCAATTAGAGCCTGGACATCTCTCCGGCTGATCAGCTCCTGTCAAACCATCCAACCCATACCAGCATGGAAAATGGATGTTAAACGATGATGATAATGATGATGATGATGATGAAAACAGTAAAAATAATACCTGTGACATATGTATATTCAGTGTTAGATCAATCAACTTTGCCCCTTCAATAGAAATTAGTAGTCGTGTGTGCCAATGTAAAATTGGCTATTATTAACTGAAGTCTCTTGGTTAATGTTAGGTTTAATGTGAGTTTATGTGAGTAATATTATTACATTAGATTTTTATGTAAAGAATAGATTATCCTCAATTCCTGAAGCTAAATCTATCTCCCAATGTCTGATGCATTGCTTTATTTGATCAGCTTCATTGGTAGGATTGCTTCATCATCATCGTCACTTAACGTCCGTTTTCCATGCTGGCATGGGTTGGACGGTTTGACTGGGGACTGGCAAGCCAGTAGGTTGCACCAGACTCCACTTTGATCTGGTAAGGCTTCTACAGCTGGATGCCCTTCCTAATGCCAACCACTCCAAGAGTGTAGTGGGTACTTTTTACGTGCCACCGGCACAGGAGCCAGTCAGGTGGCACTGGCATCAACCACGTTCAGACGGTGGTTTTTACGTGCCACCGGCACAGGAGCCAGTGGCGGGGGTGGGATTCATTTGGATTAAAAGGTATACACAGGATAATATGAAGAAAAGCATGATTGAGATGGGTAGTGGCAAGAGGCACAAGAGAATGAAGAGATCGATATTGAGTGAGGGGACAGCGGCTAAGGAGGAAGAGAAAGAAAAGGCAGAGAAAAGAGAATTAGTGAAGAAGGAAGCAAGGTAAATGAAATAGGAAGGGGACAAAAAAATATAGGAGGAGAGAAAAAGGAAACTATAAACAAGAAAGATAAGAAATTAAGGAAAGTAGAAGCTTAAGCAATTCTTTTTTTCTTTTAATGGTTTCAGTCATTGGGCTGTGGCCATGCTGGAGTTTTAGCTGATCACATTAACCACATTAACATTTATTTCATCAGGTGGCAAATTGGCAGAACAGTTAGCATGTCAGGCAAAATGCTTAGTGGCATTTTGTCCGTCTCTATGTTCCGAGTTCAAATTCCACTGTGGTTAATCTTGCCTTTCATTCTTCTGGGGTTGATAAAATAAGTACCAGCTGAGCACTGGGGTCGACGTAATAGGCTTATGCCCTCTCTGGAATTGCTGGCCTTGTGCCAAAATTTGAAACCAACCTTATTTAAGCTCAACACTGCGAGCTGGCAGAATCGTTAGCACACTAGGCAAAATACTTAGTGGCATTTTGTCCGTCTGTATGTTCTGAGTGCAAACCCTGCTGTGGTCAACTTTGCCTTTCATTCTTTTGAGGGTTGATAAAATAAGTATCACTTGAGCAATGGGGTCGATGCAACTGACTTATCCCCTCCCCTGAACTTGCTGGCCTTGTGCCAAAATTTGAAGCCAATATTTATTTCATCAGTATCTATAGTCAAACCACTGAGAAATGGGACATAAAAGGACACAATTTACACAGTAACTCTGATTTGTTCTTATCCATTCTATAGTTATTGCTTGACTAAGGTCAAGCATGATGGGAGTAGATTCATGATCAAAGGCTTTCCCATCCATGACCATATTTTCTTTTTGTATATCAGATGTGTCTTCTCTTATCTAATCTGATGATTTGAGGGTGTGATGTTACTGAAATTCAGCTATTATTTCTAGTAAATCTGGCACAAAGGTTCCCTCATTAGCTTGTAACCATTCTATAGTCAATTTATCTCATTTTGGCTGAGAGCCCTGAGAGCTAATAAACTTGAGTTGACCATCAGACAATGAAATGGGAAGTGGGTGATTTTAACATGATAATCTCACCTGCTTGATTTAGCAATTGATGATATGATACAGGATACACCCTGTCTGAAAATAAAAGATTGGAAGTACCCATCTGAGCTAATGATATCATTGTAATATAATTAAAACTGTGATACCAGTTGCATACTTTTCTTTTTTGAGCCTTTAGCATTCAGATTTCTGTTAAATGTAATGCTTACTTATTCACATTGATATGAATTAGTCAAGTCTCATTTTGTAGCTTTGAGATTTCAATGAGGTGAATGTTTATCTTTAGAATAATATTGTAGGGTAAGTGTGAAAGGCCAGATCTGGTCAGTTTGAACATAAAACAAATAAATTTTTTTGCTCAGATATGACCGGGTTAAATGCTAAAGAATTAAGGCAGATTTGATTATTGAAATTAGACTGCTAATTCTAGTAGGTTACATGGTCCTAAGACTGTTTAATATGGGTAGATCTGTAGTTAAAGTACCACCATCACCATCACCACTATTATTAATAGTAAGCTGGTGCTTAAGACTCACTTGCCCAACATTAGTCAAAGAAGGGGAGATAATGCACGTAGGGTCTTTTCAGATGCACCAAAACCCAAAGGCTGCGAAGGACTGGCGTCCCGTCCAGCTGGGGGGAACACATACGCCATAGAAACCGGGCCCATGAGCTTGGATAGGCTTGATAAGGGCGCATAAAAAAAACAAAAGGACAAGACTAGATGGATGAAGTTTAGTAATGCTGTGGCAAGTTACATGAACAATATTTGGACAAGAATACTTGTTACAAGGTGATCGATCGTATTTAAATTAAAACCGTCCATAAAAATCACCAGAATGTTTTTTCTTTAACAAAGAAAAAAACAAAAAAAAAAAAAAAAAAATCTAGCCAGTGGAAAAGCAATATCTGTAACCTTTTATAGAGCTTCCAGGACAGCAGAGAAGTAACTACAACTCAAAGGTTGCTGTAGTAACATGAAACACACATATTCATATATCCTTAGACCAAAGGAGAAACCCCTTTAAATCATTGATTATTTTCAAAATTAACTAAAAACCATCAGAAGAGTATTTCATTAGAAATATGGTAATCAATTCATTTCTCTGATACTGGATCTAGTTGCAAATGGCTATAAAATATGTTTAATGAAAAACATTTTTTTAATCTAAAATTAAAAAGAAAAGCATGTTAGTTAATCTTTGTATTCATGGATCTAACAATTTAATCAAGATAATCCATGCTATCAGTCCAACACATACCAGCATGGAAAATAGACATTAAATGATGATGATGATAATTCCAGATGTATGAACTAAATCAGGTTCTCAGGCAGGGTCCACATCACCTTTGGAGGTTCATTTAAGATTTTGTTGTTAAAGTCTATGTGCAATAGTTGAGCGAGATGAGCGTGGCCGTTGCCAGTACCGCCTGACTGGCCTTCGTGCGGGTGACACGTAAAAGCACCCACTACACTCTCTGAGTGGTTGGCGTTAGGAAGGGCATTCAGCTGTAGAAACTCTGCCAAATCAGATTGGAGCCTGGTGTAGCCATCTGGTTTCACCAGTCCTCAGTCAAATCGTCCAACCCATGCTAGCATGGAAAGCGGACGTTAAACGACGACGACGAATACACAAAATATTTTTGCAATTTTTTATACAATTCCTAATAACATTTAACATTGAATGGCTTTGGCAGTCCAGTAGAGTTCTAAAAGGAATCAAAGGGATCCATAGGTAAAAAATGGTTGAGAACCACTGGACCAAACTAAAGCAAATTGCATGTGAAAGTTCTTGGTCAAGTGGTTAGACTGTCGAATTCACAACTGTAAGATTGTGAACCTGATTCCTGCAATGGGTGGCACACTGTGTTCTTAGGCAAGGCAATTCATTCACAGTGTGTGCTCCAGTCTACTGTGCTGAAGATAAGTCAGCATCAGAGTGGCAGCTCATATAGTATTAGCCCAAAATCTTTGATGGTTAAGGCATACAGGAGATGATGAAGGCAATTAGTTGTAGGCATGGCTGAGTGGTGAAGAGGTTTGTTGCACAACTACATGATTCTAGGTTTAAGCCAACTGTGCAACACATTGGCAACTGTCTTCAACCAAAGCCTTGAGTCAACCCAAAGCATTGTGAGTGAAAATAAGAGTTTGAAAACTGTGCAGAAGTTCCTCAGAGGGATCACAGCAATTCTTGGCTCTTTAGTTTCCTCCTGACTTAATCTACACCAATCATGGAGGCCCTTCAAAGATGAAGGGTGCCGCTCAGCCAAAGAAAACAAGAATGTGTGGTTAAGAAAAATGCCATTTACTGAATACAAACACCAATGATGTTTCTTTTGAACTTATTTCTTCCTTATTCTGTATTACCCCCAAAATGCAACTACACACTCAACCATATATATTCTTCTGTGACAAGAACTAAAAGATAACAAAAAGAAAACAACAGGCATGGCTGTGTGGTAAGAAGCTTGCTTCCTAACCACATGGTTCCATGTTCAGTTTCACTGTGTGGCACATTGGATAAGTGTCTTCTACTATAGTCTGTGGCTGACCAAAGCTTTGTGAGTGGATTTGTTAGACGGAAACTGAAAGAAGCCTGTTATATACATGTATGTACATGCACACGCATGCATGCATATGTATGTGTGTGTGTGTGTGTGTGAGTCTTTGTCCTCCACCACTGCTTGACAATTGGTGCTGACGTGTTTATGTCCCTGTAACAAGCATTGGGATTGATACATTTGACTAAAAATTCTTCAAGGTGGTGCCCCAGCATGGTTGCAGTATATTGGATGAAACAAGTAAAAGATAAAAGATCCTGTGTAAGTCAAAGGGGAGCTTGTAGGGGCTACAGTTTCACTCTGGTTTCATGGCATAAAGTACGACATTCCACTGGATGGGTTTGTCAGTCATTCAAATCCAGTTAATTTGTTATCTGTCTCAGAAAGCCAGATGAATTGAACATGCGTCTACTTCAAAGTAAACTGCCTAAATATCAAATGGAATTAAAAAAATGATATAAAATGCTTGTAGAGGATTTGAACACAAGACCTATGAGTTGGAAATCTGTTACTATATCTAGTTCACAAGCTTTCTTCCATCAATTTCTGTGTGTCATTACTACAAATCCTACCACCACTCTATTTCACTACAGCTTCTACTATCATATTTATTTCTAACATCTAAACCCATAAATCTACCAAATGCACTGCCATAGATTTTATTACTCATACAATTACCTGTTCTCCTTTTCATTCCAGCCAACATTTTTCCTTATGACTCACTAAACATCACTTCTTATCTTTCTTCACAATCTAGCCATTATTTTTACCAAATATCCCAGCACTCACATATACATTACAGATTCCGAGCCAACAAGGAAAGCTTCTATCATGGCCAAATTTCCTACAAAATGACACCATATCATTTAAAGTAAATAAATAAAAACAGGAGGGACAAAATGTGATCAAAACAGGAATGTTTCTGACAACAGGTCTATCAAGTATGATTAACTTTGGGTCAAACAACAACAATGTTATAGATTATAGCATACACTCAAAAACTTACCCCTATTCTAACTTAAATAAAGAAACTGGAACTGCATGAGAAAGACAGAGATGATAATTCTGTCTCAAGAGAAGTCTGTTGCCTTTCTTAGCAATTTTGTTTAAAATTCACGTCACTGATCTAACGACATGTTTTTTTATTGTTATTGTTGTTGCTATTATTATTATTATTTACTTTATTTATTTATATATTCTTTTGTCTGTATTAGTGTTGTTTTTATCTTTCTTTTGAGACTAATTCATCAGCCATTCCACATTCCGCGTGTTGTTTCAAACTAGCATAATTTCTAATGTGAAGTAGAGTGCCAGCTATCAGTTGCCAGAATTAGTTATGATGAAAGCAACAAAAGAAAGATACAAAACAAAATGGGAAAAAAAATTGCATAAAAATACAAAGAAAAAAAACAACACACATCTACATAAACACAGAAAAAATATTTAAAAAAAAAAGAATAACAAGTCAAGAATTTTGGAAAACAGTAATGACTTAAGAAAAAGGGAAGAAATATCATTTCACAGAGAAAGAAAAAAATTAATTAGAAAACCGTCTTTTATTAGATTATGGTGAAATAAACAATGAATTTCATTTCTGAAGAAATCAAAAGAAAACTACAAGTGAATAATTGTAACAAAGACTATTTAAGTAAAAAAAAAAACAAGAATATCTATAAAAAAAACAAAACAAAAACAAACAAAAATACTAATATGGTGCAATGGGCTGACAACTCAGTGGCTGAACATTAAATTTTGAGAATATAATAAGCATGCTGCAAGTAAATTTTACTGCTTAAAAGTAATTGAACTGCCATAGAGAGGAAACCCTTTGGATTGTTGTCGTGTAAATGAGAATCTCTAGCATTGGTTTGTCATCTTGGTCTTTATTTCATGTGAGATAACAGGACTGATAATGGTAACTGCCTATATCGGATTACATTTCTACCAATGTTACTTTGCAGAATATAAGTACTTCCCAAATAAACTGGTGCTAATATTTCAGCTAAACAACTCAAGGTAAAATAAATGACTCACAAAGGGATTTAAAATATCAAAGACAGAAAAACATAAGCCCTTCCCTTCATGTTTGACAGATGAAAGAAGAAAAAAATGCTGACTAGAGATATTCTTTTGGAACTAACACATTCTTGTAAATAAACTAGCATGAGAGAGTGAGTCCCTTCATGTGCAAGAAATAGCAACCAAATCACACTCAAACTACACCTATCATTTTGGAAAAGGAAGGAATCAAAGGGGTCCATAGATAAAAAAAAAAAAACGTTGAGAAATACCGTAGTAATGCATTTCTTAAAATAATGTAAATTGAGGCTAAGAAGGATCTAACAGTAACAGACAATGAATGCCACCTCTGGATAATGGTAACATGAACCTTTCTATAAACAAATCAGTCGCATCAACTGGCAACGAAGACTTATTGGGGCAAGCGAAAGCGAAATCGGGATGGCACCTGTACCCAGCGTCGCCTTTCTGGCACTTGTGCCTGTAGCATGTGTAAGGACTTTTGAGAGAGATCGTTGCCACTGCCCCTAGACTGGCTCTTGTGCGGGTGGCACATAAAATACACCATTTTGAGTGTGGCCGTTGCCAGTACCGCCTGAATAGCCTTCGTGACGGTGGCACGTAAAAGCACCCACTACACTCTGAGTGGTTGGCGTTAGGAAGAGCATCTAGCTGTAGAAACTCTGCCAAATCAGATTGGAGCCTGGTGTAGCCATCTGGTTTCACCAGTCCTCAGTCAAATCGTCCAACCCATGCTAGCATGGAAAGCAGACGTTAAACGACGACGATGATGATGATATATATATATATATATATATATATATGTATATGTATAGTGTTGTAAAGGGATTCATTTACTTAATTTAATCCTGTAAATAACAAAGAAAATATTAAGAGATGAGAAGCAAGCCCAAGTAGTTGAGTGAATACATCAATATCAGTGCTATGTGCATAAGTGAGCATGCGTACAAAGACATACCAGCATTTAGTGCACTATTAATATACAACACTGAGAAATGACAATGCATAATTTGAACTGGCTTGACTGTCAAATCAGAACCCCGTCCAATATTCCCACCGTTCCCATTGATCATTACTACAAAGCTAGATAAGAGCCTCTGAACAAAGAATTACAAGCATTGAATGTGTATGTGTGTGTGTGTGTTGTTGTCATCATTATCATTATTATTGTACATTTGCTGTTCCATACTTGCATGGGTCAGCTAGAATTTATTGGGGGAGATTTTCTACTGCCAAATGCCCTTCCTGTCACCAACCCTCATCAGTTTCCAAGCAAAGCAATGTTTCCCCATGACCAGACAGACTTTTCATAAAGGCACACATATACATCATGGGCTTCTTTCAGTTTCTTATTTCTTTATTGCCCACAAGGGGCTAAACATAAAGGGGACAAACAAGAACAGACAAAGGGATTAAGTCGATTACATCGACCCCAGTGCGTAACTGGTACTTGATTTATCGACCCCAAAAGGTTGAAAGGTAAAGTCGACCTCAGTGGAATTTGAACTCAGAACGCAGACGAAATACCGCTAAGCATTTCACCCAGCGTGCTAACGTTTCTGCCAGGCTTCTTTCAGTTTCTATCAACCAAGCTCACTCATAAGGTGCTTCACAGTGAGACTGAACCCAAGATCACATAATTTCACAGCTAGGAAAGAAGCTTCTTATTCTATATTGGTACAATAGAACTACTTATTTAATAAGTTACTTCCGTACAAAAGGTTTCCAATCATTCAAAGTTACTCAACAACAACAACAAATACTACAACATCAACTACAACAACAACAAGATGCCTATAAAGAACAATGTACAGATATGGTGAATATGAGCATGTAAAATGCATCTGGTTGAGACAATTTCAGATTCCTAAATACACTTTCTACAATAAATAATACATAAGTATCTAATGACTGATTAATGACATAACAGTGAGTAAAATATCTTCTATATACAGTGCAGGACTGGTTAAAGAAGTGACTGTTATTCAATGAACATTAAGGTCAGTTTGCCTAATATCTAAGTGTATTTGAAGGGTTTTGTCACGTGGCTTTCCTTAACAAAAATGACAAAGGTGCAGTGCTATCCAATAAAATATTTGTTACCTGGACCCTAGGGAGTAATAAAATCCCTAGTGAAAGCTGATCGTTTACATTTTTGTTTTAAGTGTTTTGATTATATATAAATATTGTTAACTGTTGGTACAACTTCTAACGGCAAGTCAGTTTGATGGGGACTAACAATATATTGGGCCGCTAAATACAGAAAAAAATAAAGAAAAGAAAAATAAACGATTATAACAATAAAAATAAAATTCTAAAGGGGGAAAAAATAACAAAAGAGAAACACATTATGCATACTGTTTCTTAAAATATGAAATTTATGTAAAAACAAAAAAATCTCAGTCTCTCAGCATCCACATTCTCTGGAAAAAAAAAAGAAAAAAAAAAGAAAGAAAGGAAAGGCAAGAAATCGAATCCTACTTTTCTCTAAAAGAATCTACACTAATATTTCTTTCTAATTCTGACACAAAGCCAGCAATTTTGAGAGTAGGTGGGAGTCAGCTATACTGACCCTTGTGCTCGACTAGTACTTATTTTATCAATCCTGAAAGGATGAAAGGCAAAGTCGACCTCAGTGGAATTTTAATTTTATCCAAATTCCATAGTCATTCTGTTAGTTCACTGTCTTAATCTGGAATATAATATGGAAGCATAACTACATATCTCTTAATAAATAAATAAGAATAAAAATCACCCCATTATTTGTAATAAAAAGTTGATCTAAAGTGTAATGAAGATCAATTTAAACAATTACTTAAGTGAGTTTTCTTGCAAGCCATCTATTACATACTCTCTTTATTCTTTTACTTGATTCAGTCTTTTGACTGTGGCCATGCTGGAGCACCACCTTTGGTCGAGCAAATCGACCCCAGGACTTATTCTTTGGAAACCTAGTACTTATTCTATCAATCTCTTTTGCCGAACCGCTAAGTTACAGGGACGTAAACACACCAGCATCGGTTGTCAAGCGATGTTGGGGGGACAAACACAGACACACAAACACATACATATATATATATATATATATATATATATATATATATATATATATATATATACACATATATACGACGGGCTTCTTTCAGTTTCCGTCTACCAAATCCACTAACAAGACTTTGGTCAGCCCGAGGCTATAGTAAAAGACACTTGCCTAAGATGCCATGCAGTGGGACTGAACCCGGAACCATGTGGTTGGTAAGCAAACTACTTAACACACAGCCACTCCTATGCCATGTAGAAACTTTTTCGTCATTATCTACCAAAAGGTGTAAATTCTAAAATGTTATAACTATTATAGGTGACGTAGTTGCTCTACAGTCTTACAAGAGTGAAGGCATGTGGCTTAGTGGTTAGGGGTATTCGGCTTACAGCTGTAAGGTCGTGAGTTCAATTCCTGGCAACACGTGTCCTTGAGCAAGGCACTTTATTTCACACTGCTTCAGCCCACTCCCCTGCTAAAAATGTGTAGTATTTGTATTTCAACAGACCGGACTTGTCACATTCTGTCATGCTGAATCTCCCCGAGAACTACGTTATGGGTACACATGTCTGTAGAGTGCTCAGCCACTTGCACATTAATTTCATGAGCAGGTTGTTCCATTGATTGGATTAACTGGAAACCTTGTCACTGTAATTGATGGAGTGCCAGTAATGTTTTGCAAAGAAGCCTCTACAAGGTAGCTTGAATTGTTAGAAATAGTAGTCAAACTTCACTCTTCTACCTTAAAAAAGTCAGGATGACCTTGGATGGAATACTTTGGATTCATGGCAAGAAATTCTAGTTAAAACAACCATTCTATTGGAAACTGATCGACCTGAGTAACTAGAGTAACTAGAACAGCAGACCCAATCTGGTTGGTCCCAAATGAGAAATTCATAAGTGGGGGTCATCCTTGACTTTATCTCATTAATTTGAGCAATTTTCAAAACTGCTCTAAAATCCTCAAGTTATTTTCCTACTTCCTTTTTACTAGTCTCTGTCACTGGACTGAGGTCATGCTGGGGCACCACTTTCAAGTTTATAATTGATTATAATGACTTTAGTCCTTAACCCATTCATGGCGTAATGTCCTGAAAACAGGATAGTGTGACTGTGTGGTAAGAACGTAGCAACGAGAAAAAATGCCACTAAGCATTTCATGCAGCATGCTAACAATTCTGCCAATGCTGTAATTCAGTACCAGGCAGTGACTCTCATGGATTAACTGGTTGCAAGTGTTAATATGTATGTGTTTTATCTTGATGTAAAAGATGAGCTACAGCAAATATTCTGTTCAATACCACAGATTTGCTTGATCTTAACCAGCAGAACATGTCCCTTAGTGGCTGACAAAATGTGCATCTATGATCATGAGCAGAAGTAGTGGGTAAGCATCATTGCCATGTGTGGAGAGGAATTCTTTGGGGCTTTATAATTTACCGTTTGAAACGTGGGTGTTTCGTTCATCGTTCCTAAATAACTTTTATTCAGGGACCTTTTGAGCAGGATGGGCTACTCAACCTGAAGAAAATTCTAACTGATGCCTACTCTTGTTTCCATGTGTGGGGCTTTATTCCACTGGTCTAAACTCTCACTATGTAGGAACTGAATATACTTGGGTCTGTGTATGTGCACTCAATGCCTGAAAAGTGGGTTAACTTGTTTTTAATAGGGAAGAATTTCAGAAAGTACCCCACATTTTATATGATATAGTATGCACATTTTATTTCTACAAGTGCAGACGTGGTTGTGAAGTAAGAAGTTTGTTTCCTAACCACATGGTTTCAGGTTCAGTTCCTTGTGTGACATCTTAGGAGAGTGTTTTCTATTATAGCCCCAAGCCAACCAAAGCCTTGTGAGTGGATGTGACAAATGGAAACTGAAAGACCATAGTGTGTGTGTGTGTGTGTGTGTATATTGTGCCAGTGGCACACTGAAAGTACCTAGAAAACACAGTAAAACGATTGCCATTAGGAAGGGCATCCAACTATGGAAACCAGACCAAAAAATCAGCACTGGTCATACCAGCCAACCCATGCCAGCACGGAAATCAGACATTAAAGGATGATGATGATGGTATGTGTGTGTGAGTTATACTTGTGTTTGTCTCCAACTACCACTCAACAACTGGTGCTTTGTTTGCTTATGTCTCTGTAACTAAGTGGTCTGGTAAAAAGGGAGATCAATAAGATAAGTACTAAGCTTTAAAAGACATAAGCACTTGGAGGAGGGTCAGTTTGTTTGACTAATGCTTTCAAGGCCATGGATCAGCATGGCTGCAATCCAATGACTGAAACAAATAAAAGATAAAAAGAAAAAGACAGAAAGAGGTTTTGAGAACAATATACACACACACTACAGTTGGCCTGGGGCTATAATAGAAAACACTCTCCTATGGTGCCACACACACACTATGGTCTTTCAGTTTCCATTTACCATATCAACTCACAAGGCTTTGGTTGGCCTGGGGCTATAAAAGAAAACACTCTCCTAAGGTGCCACACAGGGGACTGAACCCAGAACCATATGGTTAGGAAACAAACTTATTTCTTTATTGCCCACAAGGGGCTAAACATTGAGGGGACAAACAAGGACAGGCAGAAGGGTCAAGTTGATTACATCGACCCCAGTGCGTAACTGGTACTTAATTTATCGACCTCGTAAGGATGAAAGGCAAAGTCGACCTCGGCGGAATTTGAATTCAGAACGTAACGGCAGACGAAATACCGCTAAGCATTTCGCCCGACGTGCTAACGTTTCTGCCAGCTCGCTTCTTACCACACAGCCACTCCTGCACTTGTAGAAATAAAATGTGCAGTGAGGGTCAATATCCATTCAACTGTTAAAAATTTGTTAATATAGGACATAAGTCCATGCCACCGATACTCAAGCAGTGTTAATGCAGTCATGTAGAGACAAACAGATACATACACACACACACAAATATTAGACTTTGGTACAGTTCACAACTACCAAATTACACTCACAAGGTATTTGTCAGCTTAAGGTTAAAGTAGAAAATATTAACCCTGAGTGCCACACAATGGAATTGAACCCAAACTATATGGTTATAAAGAGAACTTCTTAACCACACAGCCATACAAGAGTTTAGTTCATCTAATCCATTTCAGTATCTGGATGGTAATTTATTCATCTTTGTTGTTGTTTAGACACAAGTTATTTTTGATAGAGTAGATGTGTGATGAAAGACATTCCAACAGTGACCATCCTGTATTTCATCTTTTTTTTTCTTTATTAAAAAAAAGGGTAAAGACCTTCTCTGGTCATGAATGACATGGGATTGCCCCTAGAAAGTTAGCCTCCAAGGCACAAGCCCGAGCAAGATTGTTTTGTGGAAGACCAGCTGTCGTCCATGCATACCAGCTTCCCATCTTCATGCCACTGATGCTATCCAAGAGAAAAGCAAAGGCTGATAAAGGTTGGAACCAGTGATGTCATAACTCATTTCTACAGCTGAGTGAATTGGAGCAAAGTGAAATAAAGTGTGTTGCTCAAGAACACAACGCACAATGCAGTCTAGGAATTGAACTCACTACCTCATGATTGTAAGGCTAACACTTTAACCACTGAGACATGCGTATTTTTTTTATTAGATATAGTATAACTAAGATGCACTATACTAGGTGCAGGAGTGGCTGTGTGGTAAGTAGCTTGCTTAACAACCACATGGTTCCGGGTTCAGTCCCATTGCGCGGCATCTTGGGCAAGTGTCTTCTACTATAGCCTCGAGCCGACCAAAGCCTCGTGAGTGGATTTGGTAGACGTGAACTTAAAAGAACCTCGTCATATATATGTATATATATGTGTGTGTGTGTGTGTGTGTGTATGTGTGTGTGTTTGTCCCCCTAGTATTGCTTAACAACATGCCAGTGTGTTTATGTTCCCGTCACTTCGATAGAATAAGTACTAGGCTTACAAAGAATAAGTCCCGGGGTCGATTTGCTATATCCAGTGTTATATTTCTCCTTTTTTTTTTTGCAGGATGAAAGATGAAACTTGAAGGAGATTTGGCAGCAATTTCTAGCAAGTCAGTTGAGCTGTAGAGGCTCGCTAGTTACTTAGTCGTAATTTACTTTATATTAACGCTGGGGAACTACAAACACAGACAGCTGAGGTAAACTTGAAACAGTTGACAAAGCCGAGAGAGAAACATTACCAGTATTTCCTGGTTGAGAGCCCCAAGAGCATTGTCTTTGTATTTTATAAATTCACTGTTCTGTTTTATTAGAACCAATACAAGCTTGTAATCATTTTAGTGGTGGCTATCAGAGTTTTATTGAGATAATGAGAGCAGACATTACAGCACTTAAATGTCCAAAGCTGTTTGTCTTCTTTTTCAGTAGGAGATCCCATTGTCCAAAAACAGAAGTTAAACCTGTAGTCAGGTGGTGTGTATTACTATACTATCATTATATTAAGCAACACCTTGAAGCACCGTTTTTGTTGTTCTTTAAACCTACGTAGGTCCTAATTAAGCAGAACTATGGTGAAAGGCAATCAAACTATGACCATCTGTCTTCTATTTTTCTTTTAAGGAAGAGTATATCCTGTACTAAACTCTACAATGTGTAATTTTTCTTAATGATGATATTTCGAAGATGATCATTTTCTGGGAGGTCAGACATTTTTCAGTCTTATTCTGACCTCGTCAGCTTTGACCATTATTTGCTGAAGTAATGATAAATGAATCACTCAATAACTATACATATTTTTGGTAAAGGGAAAGAGAACAATGTAGAAATTAAAGAAATCAAGAGATATATTAGTCTGCTGCTATCTTTTACAGTATGAAAAAAAGTAAAAAAAGCCTTTGCAAAGAAAAGAAGCAATGAAATGATAAATACAATTACAGAGATGGAGGAAAGCAAGGTGGCAAAGCAGGTGAAGTAAACAAAGTGATGACTATACCTGTGAGTTGATTGGTGTGGGTGTTGCATTCTGAAGCTTAAGTGCTCTTTGATTCCGGACATCAGCTGAAAAATAATAATAATAATAATAATAATGGTTTCAAATTTTGCCACAAGGGCAGAGGTTGAGTCAATTACATCAACCCTACTGTGTTTTCACCGGTACTTAATTTATTGACCCCGAAAGCATGAAAGGCAAAGTCTGGGGTTCTTTATGGTCATTCATGTGTGCAATCTGTATTAACATACATATTCTGTATATATTGTGTTTTACATAGGGGTTCATCATGTGCCCATCTGTATACACACATATGCACAAAATTCTTTCAGTTTCCATCTGCCAAATCCAGTCACAAGGTTTCAGTTAGCACAGAGGTTACAGAAAAAAGATTTTATCAAGGTGATCTTCAAGGAGACCTGAACCCAAGACCATATGGTTAGGAAGCAAGCTTCTTAATCACACAGCCACATAGTGGCCATGTTGGGGCACCACCTTGAAGGGTTTAGTCAAGGAAATCGCACCCCCAGTACTTATTTTTTTCCATAAACCTGGTACTTATTCTATTGGTCTCTTTTGCCACACTACTAATTAATGGGGACATAAACAAACCAACACCATGTTGTCAAATGGTAGTAGGGAGAAAACACACACTCGCATACACACACACACACACATATATGATTTGCTTCTTTCAGTTTCTGTCTATCAAATCCACTCACAAGGCTTTGGTTGGCCCGAGGCTAAAGTAGAAAACACTTGCCCAAGGTACCACACAAATGGGACTAAACTTGTAACCTTGTAGTTGTGAAACCAACATCTTACCACACAAATATGCCTGCACCTATACGTGTATGATTATACACATATATTTATTGATATTTTACAGTAAGTGAAACAAAGCCCTATTTGAATTCTCAGAGGAAACCTGACAGTTATAGACTCAAAATTCTTTCAACAGCGCTTACCAAAAATACAAAAATTACAAAAAAAGGAAACAGAAAAAGCAAACAAATACTTGATGCTAAAATGGAGATAAAAGCCACCCCTGCTCCAATCCTACAATCAAAATGGACAACAACAAAACACACACATGCATATATCTTCATTCTTAAAGGTAGACCGGATATTGCTTATAATAGTATGTTGGGAGAATACGAAATATATTAAAATCCTAAATGAAAGAATCACTTTATTGGTTAGAAATCTACCTAGTAATTGGTAATGTGAAGAATGAAGACAGAAGAATAGGTTAGAAAGAGGAGAAAGAGAGGAGAGAGAGGTGACTAGTTCTGAATGGCACTAATTTACCATTACGTTCCTTTTAACTGGTTTCTTTTGTTTGTTTGTTTTTCTGCTTTATATTTTTATTATTAAACTGATTTATTCATTCTGACTTCACACAAAAATACATTACCAATTTATACAATACACTTCTATTGTTGCCTGAATATCTCTAAAAAAAAGACCATAATATTTCTCAAACCATCAATAAAAAAAAAAAAAAACATTATTATTATTATTATTATTATTATTATTATTATTATTATTTTTATTACTATTATTATTATTATTATTATTATAAAAGCAATGGAGCTAGCAGAATCATTAGCACACTGGATGAAATGCTTAGCAGTATTCCTTTCAGTTGTTCTGAGTTCAAATCCCACTGAAATCTACTTTGTCTTTTAACTTTTTGAGGTTAATAAAGCAAGTACCGATTGAATACTGGAATCGATGTAACCGACTATCCACCATCTCCAAAATTTCAGGCCTTAAATTTCAGTTCTTAAATTATTATTATTACCCAGTTCCACTTACATAATGTGGATCAACCTGAAGCTATGTTAGAAGACACTTGTATGAGGTATGGCATAGAGAAATTGATCTCAAAATCATGTGATTTGTGAAACAAACTTCTTACCACACTACTAACTTTAGAGACTCCATGTTATGACCAGGATTAACAGCTATACCAAAATTTGCCCTAGATTCAATACAAAGGTAGCGTAATGATGTATCCAATGCTGTCCCTCCAACACTGCCTTGAGTGCTATATCATCTGTATGATGTGGTAAATATTCCATCAACATTGCCCAAATGATATAGGTATCATCTTTAAAATTCATCCAAAGCTTGGCCCCCGTGCTGTCCATTCACTACAGAAATCATGTTCATGTTGTATCATAACACTACAACAGAACTATTTCACCTTAACTGGCCCTGCTTTCTTCAACATCGTGCCAGCCCACATAAAGGAGAAAGTAATTTCACGGCATTCAAATAGTCCCTAGATGATTACCTCCCACAAACACCAGACAAACCACCCACATCCGGATATGTCTCTGAAAACAACAACTCTCTTCTCGAATGAACTATAGTGCTCAACAGCTGACTGTATCTCTTCCAGGTGGTGCTATCAAATTAGACATGGCCCGAGTCAACTTTGGCTGAAACTTATCTAAGTAATCTAAGTAATGTTCTTAATTTTGAAAGATTTTTTTCCTTAAAGAGCCAGTGCTTTTCTCGTGGTAAGAAGAGAGTGAAAGATAAACTTAACCATGAATAAAATACCAGTCTTAAGCAAGTAACATTCTGATATAAACTGGCAGAATCTAGCCTTCAGAGTTATATGAGCTGTAACGTAGAATAAAGTGTTTTACCAACAGTGGATTTGAACTTATAACCTTATGAGCAAATAACCCAATGTATTATTCACTACTATATTACCTCTATAATGGTTTCAAATTTTGGCACAGGGCCAGCAGTTTTTGAGGGGAGTTTTGAGCATAGCCAGTGAGCTTGTTAAAAAATATTTATTAGTGACTGAGGCAGTATTAACACCAAGAGGTAGCATTTATCCCCACTAAAATGTGGATGTTCAGTTCATTGGACAAAATGGTCATGAATTATATGATGCAAAAATAAGTAAAACTTGTATTAGTCACAGTTAGAACACCTTTGAGCATAGGCCTGCTTAATAGAGGCTAAGTTGAGGCTAAAAAAACTACAACTACACTATAACAGTAGATAGATAAAGAAGCAAGATGAGGTTAATAAAGGCAAGTTATCATTTCCTAATGTAATAATGCTTATTTATTCACATTGATTTTGAATTAATCTTGCATTATCTTGTAGCTTTGAGATTCAACGAAGTGATTGTATATTTTTACAATGACATTGTTAGGTGAGGCCAGAGCCAGACAGTTTGAACATAAAACAGATAGAAAATTTGGGGCCTGATACAACTGGTTTAAATGTTAAAGCCTTAATTCAGTTTTCTTTTACTTTCTAAATTATATAGTACATATATATCTTTGCTACAGAGGTGGAAGATATAAACTAGTTAGTTTGAAGAAATTACACAGTAAGAGATCCTCCTGATATTTACCACTTTAAAAAATATTAAGTACCATCCAAAATTGTGAAGGAGGGTTCAAAATTTAGACAAATAAACAAGAGAGGAACTGAGAAGACTGGAAAAAGAAAGAAAACCTAAAAGCACTTCTTAACATCACTAATAAACTGAGAATTTCAATGATTTTGAAAAAGAAAAAAAAAAAAAGGAACCATGTAAAACAAAAATAAAGAAAAAATGAAAAAGAATAATTAAAATTCACAGATTTGAGAAACTTTCCAATATTTAGCGTGGAAGCAATTTACAAACTCTTGTGTCAATGCTAAATTGCTCTCAATATTTCAAGAAGAATTGAAATCGTGAATTCCCAGAAGGACAACATTCTTGATAACTGTTTCAGTTATTAGCCAATTATTAATGGTGCATGGGCAGACAATAATGATAATAATTGAATCTTCAAATGGAAAAACTGAACAAGTTTGTGCCGAGATTTTAGAATAAACATGCCGAGTGATTGCAAAGAATTATGAAGAGAAATTCAAAGAAAAGAAAAAGTAAAGAAATGAGAATGGGTCATTGTACTCAAGGTTACAAATTCAAATAGTTGTTGTTGTCATCAAGCATTTTATAGAATCTAAAAGGAAAATTCATATGGTCTTCTGAAGTATGGCTTCATTATATTAATACATGTAAAAATATACAAACTTCATCACATCATGAAAATGCATCTCTGAAAGAGATGTTATTCAAACATCATTAACAGGTTTTAATGAATCAAAATTTTACCATATTAATAAAGATTTTTCTCTCATATTTTAATGAGAGTCTTTTAAGCACTTTTTTTTTTTTTGCATCTATCACAATGGCATGATATTAAGGAACTAGACAGACTGTCACATGGTATCATTTAAAATCTTACGACAGATATGGAATTTTACACATAAGACTCATTTGGCACCACTCTCTCATAACCATGTTTACAATGAATTTTGGAAAATAATCAAATCTAGAGGGATTAAGTAAAATAAATAAAAAATTTTATTATTAAAGTGGTGTTTGCATAATATTTGAATTTAAACAAGGACTTTCCAAACTTTTCATATTAGGCAGTCTACTTTTTGGAAGTAAACATTTTTTTATGAAACATTAATTAAATTTTATCATTGCTTTTTTTGTTATTGTCGTCATTATAATGTTTGTTTTTCCATATTTGCATGAGTGAGACGAGAGTAAGTTGGGACAAATTTTTACAACTGGTACTGTTCCAGTCAGCAAAGACCACTGTTTCTAAGTGAGGTAATTTATCTTTGAGTCTACTGAACTAGTCCAGACATGCTTCATTGTGGACTGCAAACAAATATCACCATTAGGAAAGCCACTGTTTTCAATGAGACATAAAATAGAAAATCATGCACACAGACACATACCCATTTGCATTATGTGTATGTGTGTGTGTGTGTGTGTGTGTGTGTGTCTGTGTGTGTATATATATATATATATATATATATATATATATATATACACACATAAATATCTACATATGCATATATATATATACATGTATACACACACACACATGTATATACATATAACCGGCACTCTGGTGGTTATGACAGCGAGGGTTCCAGTTGACCCAATTTATGGAACAACCTGCTCATGAAATTAACACGCAAGTGGTTGAGCACTCCAGACATGTGTACTCTTAATGTAGTTCACAGAGATTCAGTGTGACACAATATGACAAGGCTGGCCCTATTGGATTACATTTTTGCCAGCTGAGTTGACTAGAGCAACATGAAGTAAAGTATCTTGCTGAAGGACACAACATACCATTAGGAATTAATCTCATAAATTTATGATTGTGAGTCGAATATCCTGACCACTAAACCATGTACCTTTCAACAAATAAACATACATATAAGTATACATATACTTATATACAAATATTCTATAATTATAAACATAATTATAATTAAGGGTCAGCTAATTGCGTCACCACATACTGAATTTAGAAATAGGAGTTAAAAATTCGTTTTCTACTACTGTAAGAATCTCCACGACAGTAACACTTTTTTTTACGTAGGCAAAGAGAAAGACAATGAATCAACACGACTCCGATTAGCCACAGACGCGTTTCGAGATTAAAGTGTTTTAATTACTTACTTCTCTCTTTAGTGTAGCATTTCCAATTATAAAATTTGAAAGTGCTAGGGTTAAATAGGCACACGATCGAGCGACATTGTGCAACAGATATCCAACCAACACTTCCAAAATTTACACAGCCGAATGTGAATACACTATTCATCCTCTTTGCCTACGTAAAAAAAAAGTGTGTTACTGTCGTAGAGATCCTTACAGTAGTAGAAAAGGAATTTTTAACTCCTATTTCTAAATTCGGTATGTGGTGAAGCAATTAGCTGACCCCTAATTATAATTAAGTTTATAATTATAGAATATTTGTATAATTTTACCTATAAAGGTTATTTTAACATACCGATCTACTTGGTAAAATTATTAATTAGAAATTATACTTATATAAGATGTTAAGTGCTGATCTCACCACCCTGAAGACAGAGGCTAGGTTTATGATAATGTTTATATGCATCCACTGCTGGTTGCATATTCTTGACTTTTTGCACACACTAACTGCCAACATTACAACTATTACATAATTCTGAGACCCCAGAAACAACTGTCAAACCTGAAATACCATGCCTTCCACCCTTAGTTTTCTGTATCTTTTGTACTACATGTAAATATATAAGTAACTATATGATTTTCATTTTCCGAATAGTTTCAGTTTTTGTTTCCCTATATTATTTACATGTATATTCTTTTATTCTTTTACTTGTTTCAATTATGTGACTGTAGCCATGCTGGACTGCCATCATTAAGGGATTTTCAGTCAAAGAAATCAACCCCAAGACTTATTCTTTGTAAGCCTAGTACTTATTCTGCTGGTCTCTTTTGCTGAACTGCTTAGTTACAGGGACGCAAACACACCAATACAGGTTGTCAAGCAATGATGGTGGTGGTGGGGGTGGGGATCAAACACAGACAAAGATATACACATTAATACACACACACACATATATATATACATATAAGGTTTTGGTTGGCCTAAGAAGACACTTGCCTAAGGTGTCACACAGTGAGATTGAACCCGGAACCATGTGGTTGGGAAGCAAGCTTCTTACCACACAGCCATGCCTGTGTATATACATATGTATATTTTATATTATCAGGCCCAAACATGTTGATTTGTTCATTTGCATCATCATCTGACTTCTTAATCATAAAACCATGTCTGAGCCTGTTAGTGAAATACAATCAGCAAAATTAATGAACACTCAAATATCATATAATATGTCGCCAGTCATGTTCTTAATTGTACGAGAATTATCAGGTTTCAAATATATTTTGTGGACAAAACATTTGTTGAAACTGATCTGATTTGGCTTAACTTCACCACACCATACAGAAATGTCACAAAACAATTTGAAAAAATCTTCTCATTTAAACTGGCCACATCTGACTCAAATATTCTGTTTTATGTTCAAACTAACCAGGCCTGGCATCTCACACCTACTCCACAATGTCATTTTAAAAATAAACAATAACATCTTGAAGCTATGACACTATGCATGATTAAATCAAAACAATCATCATCATCATCATCATCGTTTAACGTCCGCTTTCCATGCTAGCATGGGTTGGACGATTTGACTGAGGACTGGTGAAACCGGATGGCAACACCAGGCTCCAATCTAAATTTGGCAGAGTTTCTACAGCTGGATGCCCTTGCTAACGCCAACCACTCAGAGAGTGTAGTAGGTGCTTTTACGTGTCACCTGCACGAAGGCCATGTCATTCTAAATCTAAACAATCACATCACCAAAATCTTGAGGCTACGTGATAATACATGATTAATTAAAAACAAAGTGAATAAGTATTACATTGACAGAGCAATCCGAATGCTAAAAGTGTTAACTCTTTAGCATTGAAACCAGCCATATCCAGCCAAAATAATCTGTCTGTGTAATCTTCAAACTGGCCTGATACGGTTTTTCACACTTACCCTACAATAGTATTCTAACAATAAACAATCACGTCACTGAAATCTCAAAGCTACTAAGTAAGGCATGACTAATTTATACCAATGTGAATAAATAAGCATTACATTTCAAAGAATAATCTGAATGCTAAAGGATGAAATAATAGCATTCTAAGGCAGATGTTCTTGGTATCCTAGAACTAAAGAGAGCCTAAACATGCTAGTATTAAAACAGTTAATTGACAAATGGTTCCATCCCTATTTTGTTGTTGGGCCACAAGGAACGATGGTTATCTTGGTACAAAAACAAGAATTGCTGGGATTGTGTATTTCACAGGGTGACATATAAATCTTCAACTTTTGGCATAAGGCAGCAATGTTTAAAGGGAGGGTGTTAGTCAGTCACATCACCTCCATTACTTGACTGGTACATTATTTTATCAGCCCTGGAAGGATGAAAGGCAAAACTGTTATCAGCAGGAATTGAACCCAGACAACAAAGGGCCAGAACAAACTGCTGCTAAGTAGATATACCTAAAATGCTTACAATAACAATTGAACATTTGGTGTTCAAAACCTTAACCTAGCTCTTTGAGCCATAAGTCAAAGTATGCTCATCTTTCCAAACTAGAGGTAGAGCAGTCGGGTGCATCAAGAATTGAAATGCATGTTTATGGCTCATATGTTTAATTTTACTTTGGTATTATGCAGCTGTTGTTCTGAAAATGTATGATGAAATTTAAGCTGTAACCAGACAATCCTTTCCTTTAGGCACAGAGTTATAAGTGTACCTCATTTTTTAGGGCATAGTATAGGGGAGATTTGGTTGCTATTTGTAGCAGATCAACTGGACAGATACAGAATCTCTTATCAGTATTATATTATATTTCCAAACAAAAACGTTACTTCCTAAGATATAATTAAATATTAGAAGGCATTTCCTTCAATGCTTAATTGTTGTTGCCAATTCAATAATAATAATAATTATCATTATTATTATTTTTTTCAAATTTTTGCCATAAGGGCAGGTGGGGATGAGTCAATTACATCAATCCCAGTGTTCAACTGGTACTCCTTTTATCGACCGCAAAAGGATGAAGGGCAAAGTCGACCTCAGAACATAGTGATGGGCAAAATACTGTTAACCATTTCGTCCAGTGTGCTAACAATTCTGCCGGCTTGCCACCTTAACAATAATAATAATAATAAAAAAAATGATAATAATAATAATACTGGTTTCAAATTTTGGTACAAGGCCAGCAGCTTTGAGGGAGGCGGTTACTTGATAATATTAACCCCAGAGTTCCATTGGTACTTATTTTATCAATCCTGCAAGGATGAAAGGCAAAGTCAATCTTGACGGAATTTGAACTCACAATATAAAGATGGACAAAATGCTGCCAAGCATTTCGCCCAATAGGCTAATGATTCTGTCAGCTTGCTACCTTAGTAATAATAATAATAATAATAATCCTTTCTACTATAGGCACAAGGCCTGAAATTTGGGGGGAGGGTTATGTTAATTACATTGACCCCAGTGTGTTTCATTGGTCATTAATTTATAGACCCCGAAAGGATGAAAAGCAAAGTCGACCCCAGTGGAATGTGAACTGAAAACACAAAGACAGACAAAATGCCAATGATTTCAAACTTTGGCAGAAAGCCACCATGTTTGAGGGAGGGGTCTAGTCGAAAACATTGATCCCATTTTTCAACCTGTACTTGGGGCAAGTGTCTTCTACTATAGGACAGGCAAAACTAACCTCAGTGGAATTTGAACTCAGAACATAAAGCTGCCTCCTCCTTCTCCTACTATAGGCAAAAGGCTAGAAACTTTGGGGAAGAGAACTAGTGAATTACATCGACCTCCAATATATTAATCCCATACAGATGAAAGGCAAAGCTGACCTCAGTGGAATTTGAACCCAGAACTTAAAGCCTGAAGAAACGCTGCTAAGTATTTTATCCACTAAGCATTTCAACTATACCAAAGTAATGAAATATGTAACAGAAAAAAAAAAAAAACAGAGCTGGATGATTTTCCTGTTGCTGTGTGTGCAGGATAACAAAGGGCTGCAGTGGTTGGCAAGTCATGAAATTTGCCTAACACATGCTTAAATGATGACAATGATGATGACAACGATGGTGATAATGAAGATGATGATTTGAAAGAATTGAAATTTTTTTCTGATGAACAGAAATGGAAATAAGTGAATTGTGTGTGTGTGTGTATCACAACACTCCACTGTATCACTTCTCTATCCAATCAAGAACTACTAACATGGTTATTAGTACATAAAAGATGCTTTCTTTCTTTCTTTCTTGTTTTGCAAATATTTGAGAATTACAATAAGGGAAACAAGTGCCACTTAAAAAGCACCTGTGCCAGTGCTAAATAAATGCACCTGTGTCGGTGGCATGTAAAAAGCACCCAGCATACTCTGTTAAGCAGTCGGCATTGGGAAGGGCATCCAACCGTAGAAGCCATGCCACAACAGACAGTTGGAGTCTGAACAGCTCCCTGCTAGTCAGCCCTATGTCAAACCATCCAACCCATGCCAGCATGGAAAGACGATGCTAATCCCAGAGAGTAGGTAGCTCCATAGATCTAACAAACAATTCCCTTGTTATTGAAGCTGACGAGAGGTGAAATCACTTACAGTACAAACGAAAGAGTAGAAAGTGAGCAAACAAAACTAATGGAGCAAATGACAGGGAGTTATACTAGAATCAATTACCTTGCAGGAGAGTCAAGACCAGTGTTCAGCAACTGGTATGCCACGGCACACTGGTGTGCCATGAAATGATGCTAGGTGTGCTGCAGTGTGACCTGATATATTGATGTAGTAGTATATAATGTAAACATGTAGTATAAGCATTCAAACATCACCACTACCTTTCCAAATCCTGCTGCATTTCACATGGAATTTTTGGCCCTTCAAAGCTGTCTTGGTGTATAAGTTGACCTACCTTTTTAACCATAAAGTTTTCTCTAGCAAATTTGACTGGTATACTGGAAAATATGGTACCGAAGTGATTCCAGGAATGTGGAGAATTTCCACTCAAAACACAATCCCCCCCCCCCAAAAAAGATACCACAAGGCATCAGTGCCCTAACAATTCCACCCGTTTTGAAGGGGTACTTTATTTATTGATCCCAAATGGATGAAAGCAAGAGATAGGATTAAGGAAAGTTGATTACAGCTGGATATTATCTCAGAGCACAGCAAGATGGAGTAAAAACAACAAAACATCTTAAATGTTGTTCTAACAAAGTTTCCAACTAGCCATCTTAATATAATTGATATCATTGTGACAGAGTGGAAAAATCAAGAGAGGAGTGGACATAAAGGCTAGCGGTATTAGTTATGTTGATTTTATGATTAAACTGATCATGACTGACTTTGAATTTCATCAGTCTAGGGTTGATAAAACAAGTATCACTCAAATTCTTTTAATCAACTTGCCCTTCCACAAAATGTGTCCATGTTAAAAATTCTTATCAATGCTAATTAAATATGTCTGAGACCAGTTCTTTTACTGGTTTCTGTCAGTGAACTGTGGTCACACTGAGACACCATTTTTAACCCTTTAGCATTTAATCCAGCCATATCAAGCCCAAATATTCCACCTGTTTTATGTTAGAACTGACCAGATCCAACCCTTCATACCTACCCAACAAAGTCATTTCAAAAGTATACAAACACACCATTGAAACTTTGAAGCTACAAAATAATGCATGATTAATTCAATATATCATGAATAAATAAGCAATACATTTGACAAAGAAATCTAGATGGTTAAGGGTTCAATTGAACATAATGACCTCAGTGGAAGCACAATGGCCCAGTGGTTATGGCAGTGGACTCGCGGTCATAGGATCGCGGTTTCAATTCCCAGACCGGGCATTGTGAGTGTTTATTGAGCGAAACCACCTAAAGCTCCACGAGGCTCCGGCAGGGGATGGTGGCGAACCCTGCTGTACTCTTCCACCACAACTTTCTTCCTGTTTCTGTTGTGCCTGTATTTTAAAGGGCCAGCCTTGTCACACTGTGTCACGCTGAATATCCTCGAGAACTACGCTAAGTGTCTGTGGAGTGCTCAGCCACTTGCACGTTAATTTCACGAGCAGGCTATTCCGTTGATTGGATCAACAGGAACCCTTGACATCGTAAGCGACGGAGTGCCAACAACAATGACCTCAATATTATAATTCAGTTATCCTCTTCCTATAGCTGGAGTCTCTTTTTAGGTCTTATGTTATGTGTTGACTATACAGGATCAATTAGCCTGGTGTTTATCTTAGTTTCTGTAGTGTATAAATAACAGAGTACAAAACTGCCCACCACCCCTGAATGAGATGCCAGACTGTAGCAGAGTTAAGACCCCAGTTGTTGCTGGTATTCATTTGAAAGTGAGTAGACTGGAGGGATATGAAATGAATTGTTTTGCTCAAGAACACAACACACCCTCCAATCTGGGACTCAAAACCAAGACCTTATGGTTGTGGGCCTGACACCTTAAACATTACACCAGGCACTTTCATTGCCAGAATATGAAAGTTAAACCAAACCCCACTATGCTTCAGCTCTTAATAATATATTGTGGTTAACAATTGTTCAAAATTATAATCTTATTGTTATAAAATAAAAAACAAAAGTAAGCAAAGACATTGTATGTTGTAGTATGATGTGAGAAAAAGGAAGAGGTATAAACGTTTCATACAAAGCCTTTGTTAAGAGAGAAAAGACTAAAAAAAAAACAGAAAAGAGAGAGAGAGAGAGAGAAAGTTATATGTGCATAATAAATAGAATTGAGTAGTGTGTGTGAGTGTGGTTTTAATACAAGAGAGTAGAATGGAATGAGAAATTGTAGGTCATGTGCAGAAAGAAATAAGGAAAGGCAATAGATTGCAGAGGGTCAGTTGAGTGATAGTTGTGAGTGACAGTATGTGATGAGTAGACAAGGTAGGAGAGAGGGAGAGAGAGAGAGAGAGAGAGAGAGTTGAGAGACAGAGAGAATGCAACATTTGGTATGCATGAGTGAGTGATCAGAACAAGGTTGTGTGAACAGAGCAGCATGTATATGCGACTGGTTGAGGGGAAAATTCTGATGGTGTCAATGTGCATATTCCTATTACTAAGGGTGGGATCAGAGGAAAGCTAATCAATTATTGATTCTACCAGGAAGTGGATGACCTCAACTGGAAAACCAATAGCTGTTCCTGGATGAAACAGGTGATATGCAGCCATGGTGTTGGAGAAATTCACAGATAACAAAATGATGGTAGGAATGACATGGAGAATTAAGATGGTTTGCAACAGGTTTGAGATCTGGTGCTATTTCATCAGGCAGAAATTATGAAAAAGATAGTTCTTGGACCAATCTGCAAGTCTTTGAACAATTTTTCCTATATATATATATATATATATATATATATATATATATATATATATAGGAATGTAACCTCGTGGACATCGGTGCTGATCTTTTTCTTCCTCCGTTTTTTCCTTCTTTGAACTTTCCTTGTTTCCGACGAAGAACTCCGCTCGAAACGCCATACTCTCTCTCTTTCCTTTCCCGAGCTTCTAGTAACACTATCTGTATCACGTCCTCACGTTGTTGTTTTTTGTTATTGTTTTTTGTCTTTTTCATTTTTTTGAACTTATATATATATATGTATATATATAGTATTAGAGAAAAGATTTTATACTGTGAAACTTAATTTAATTTTTATTTTTATTAAATTGATTTTAATTGAGTTTTTACCTGTAATTTTGGATTTTATCCCTAATATTATTATTATATATATATATATATATATATATATATATATATATATATATATATACAGCTTTGATATTGGCATCTAATGCAATAAATTATTCAGAAACTTGGAACTATTCAGTGTGATAATATTCTGAACAAAATAAAAAATGTAAATTAAAAATAAATAAATAAACAAGCATGAGCAGATGATCCAGGTTGGGTGCAGCATGGAAGGAAGGAAGTGGGTCAGGAGGTCATGCATGCTGTCATCTTGACAAAATGTGGTCGATAGCAGGGTTGGTTTGAGAGAAATGAAACTGTGGAAGAAGTTGGATGTTAAGGGAGAAGAATATTGGCTGGTGCTTGGGGCAGGAGAGCAGAAATACAGGGAACAGCTAGGGTGCATCAATAGTTTGTTAGAGTAACCATACAGGAGAGAAAAGTGAATCAGTTGATAGGACATAACCACAAATCAGAGACTCAGAGTTAAATCTGAGAAAGGGGTAGTTGATTTAGTGTGAACATGAAAGGAAAAGGGGGAATTTCAGGCATGAATAAAAGTTAGAAGGTTTGTAAAAAAAATAGTGGAGGAGGTGGTTACTGGAGATGGAGATTCTCAAAGAATCGACAAAGTTATAGAAGGTGAATGCCAAAGGAGAGTAGAAAGGATTAACAAAGGAAATGAAGAAGATGGGCTGTTTGCAGGTAAAGGAAATGTAGCTGATACAACTGGTGATATAACAAACTGTATTTGTTTTAAGATGGGGTTCAGTGAAGATATGAACTTCAACACAACCAACAAACAGATAAATATAGCTTTAGGGTCAATTCTGATGTTCATAATCACTAGAAAAAGAGAACGAGTCGAAGGTAATGGTGAGTTTGCCAGGGCTGAGAAAATTGACTGTACTTGGTTAAAATGTGATACAATGACCTTGGAAGAATTTGAAGTGTAGGAGAGGATTCACATTGTCAGAAGGAATGACAGTGTAGAGGGATTTAATGTCCATGACAAAATGGTAGCTAAGTAGGAGTCAGAGGTGAAGAAGGGGTTGTAGATGCATAAGATGTAGTTGGTGTCCTGGATTTGGGAAGGTTGCTACCAAAACCAACAACAGCTGGTCAAGGTATTTAGAGATGAGATAGGTAGGGCTGTTTATATAAACAGAGAGGGGTGATGAGAGATGTCCACCCAATAGATCTTAGAGAGAGAGAGAGAGTAGATAGCGGAGGTTCTTGATGTGCAAAAGTCAAGACTTATAATAGTGAGAGGAAAGAGAGAGAAGGTAGTTGACATATTGAGGTCGAGTTTAGCCTATGGTTGATAAGCAATTTAAGTAGAACGCCAAGTTGCTATGTTGCCAGAGTGCTTCAACCCTTTAAATGTCTTCTTGCTGTACATCACATCATTCATGGACGTTGACTCCAACTCAAGTTTCTGTGGCTAGTCTTGGGTCCGCTGCACAGTTTGCTAGCCCACGTTCAGGATGTTTTTATGACACACCACTTATATGGATGGTAGTTGGCCCACAATGAACTTGTCTGTCCTTTGACAGGTCTTGTTTTCAGTCCTGCAGAGCGTCCACAACACCTTTCTCACCTGCCAACCCAGGTGATGGAACCAGTTAAGTCACCAACCACCTGACTTTGAAACAGGTAGTACTGGATTATATGGTAGCAGTAGCAGGATTTTCCTGACCTGACCTAACTTGAAATGTCAGTATGCCACTATGTCACACCAGGAAAGTGGCATTCTTACATATACATATACACACATCAAGTTATATGACACTGAAAGGTCTGGAAACCTTTTTCAGCCACTATGAAAATCTCCTGCATTCTTACAGAAGCTAAACTGTCATGACTTTATCTTGTCAATGGGCATATTGTATGAGAATGAAAGTGAGTCTGATGTGTACACAACTCTTTCTCACTTCAACCTATTTGCATTTAAACCAGCCATATTCAGCCCAAATATCCTACCAGCATTTTTGTTCAAATGATCAGATGTGGCCTATTACACTTACCCTACAATGTCATTCTAAAAATAAGCAATCACATTATCAAAATTTCAAAGCTATAAGATAATGCACAATTAATTCAAAACAATGTGAATAAAGAAGCAGTATAGTTGACAGAATAATCTGAATAACAAAGGGTTAAAAAAAAAACCTTGTCCACATCAAAACAGTGTGTGTGAGCAGTGTGATGTCTCATTCTGTGGGGCCCATTTTTTTTTTTTTTGATTACCACACTGAGAAGAATCTTTAAATACACTGTAAAATTCCTAGTATGAAAAATGACGGAGTGACTGAATGGCCTAATACCAGTACACAGCACAGACTGTCAGTATTAAATCTATCTGTAAGGGGTTAAAATATGTCTGGTATGGAAGATTGCAAGTCGGGTAGTATAAGCAAGAGCAGTCACAGTTTTCTGTTATCACCCTCATGTGACTGTGTTTCTTGTTAAGCACTGTATAGCCAGCTACAATCTTCAGTGAGTACTAATAGCTAAATCTTTGGTTAACATGCAGTTTAGTGTCATAAAAAGTGAAAGTAAATTGTGCTAGAAACCAGAAGTGATGACAGTGAAACCTTTTAATTTCATTATATTTATATAACATGAAAATAGTATACAGTATGTATACTTTGCCCTTATATGATCATACAGATATCACATAAAGCATTGTCATCTGAATTCCATCTTGGAGAACATCTACTAGCCTTTGACAGATTGTGTATGGGATGCTCATATCATAGGATGAATAAAATTCATATGCTACAGAACCTCCCAACTATAAACAGGGTGGCCCAAAAGTAGTTTTACAGTTAGTCATCTATCTCTTTTGCATTCACAGATTAACAATTTAGATCTTAATTATAAAAAAATATGAAACCATTATTCTATGCTAATTTGTATAATAAATAATAGGATGGTAAGATAAAAATTTAAATGTAATAAAATGTTTTAAAAGAAATTTGAAGTGCCTACGTGATAACTGTAAACCTACTCTTGGGCCACCCTGTATGTGTGGTCTAAACTCACATCGGAAGTTCATCTATCAAATATCAAATGCGTTTTCTCTATGGCTTTTATTAGTGTTGCTGAGTATTTTACGATGAAGCATTATACCTTAGCTGCTATTTCTGGAATGTTCATGCTACCACTAGAAAATATATAACTAGGTGCCTGTGTTTATGAAATTATGGGTGTCACTATGGTCACCACTAGTACAATTAACTTTCATTTATTTTCGCCATGTAAAAAGCACCCAGCACAAGTGGTTGGCATTAAGAAGGGTATCCAGCTGTAGAAACCATGTCAAAACAGACAATTGGAGCCTTGACAGTTGTCCGGCTGGCCAGCCCCTGTCAAACCGTCCACCCCATGCCAGCATGGAAAATGGATCTTAAATGATGATGATGATAAAGTGCATGTTAATCAAAACTTCTTGGAGCCACAATGGAAGACCTTTCACTGCAGCAGTGAGAATATCACATATTTGTTACAATGAAATATCGATACTTTCATAGATTAAGGTGCATGAAAGTTGTAGTAAAGGTGCGAGCAGTCATGGTTTTCTCATCCCCTGCATGGTTGCATTCCCTCCAGGAGTCTCTGGTTGAAGTCGTGGTCTTTATTGATCACCAACAGACGAACATTAGATACTTCATATCAAATTTGATGGACAAATTACCACCATGTAATTTACATATATGTATACACACACATACTGTGTATATATAAATATATATATATATACCATTTCATCATGCTGAACTTTTAATCTCTACACATCTTTTTCCTCTTAACCCTTTCTGTCGAAGAGCGTAGGATCAAAACATAAAAAACTTTCTATATTTAAGAGATGAAAAATTATGTACATTATTTACATTTGACGGATATTTGTCCTCATCTTCTTTGTTATTGACACAAGGTTTTGGCTGATATACCCTCCAGCCTTCTTCAGGTGTCTTGGAGGAAATTTCGAACCTGGATTCTCATTCCTAAGGTATTTTTCAATGTTATTATTATTATTATTATTATTATTATTATTATTATTCAAGTCACTGTTTGGAATCGAACCTGAATAATAATAATAATAATAATAATAGTAATAATAACATTGAAAAATACCTTAGGAATGAGAACCCAGGTTCGAAATTTCCCCCAAGACACCCCAAGAAGGCTAAAGGGTATATCAGCCGAAATGTTGTGTTAACAACAAACAAGATGAGGACAAATATCCGTCAAATGTAAATAATGTATAAAAAAACTTTCCTATTATTCCTGAGCGTCAAACTATTACACCTGCTTGTTGTTCCTACACTTGTCTTCGTCTTTTTGTTTTCTGTAAATTTGAACTATATATATATATATATATATATATATATATATATATATATTATACATGCAGATACACAAGTGTGTGTGTGTGTGTGTGTTTATATTATACCTGCACATATACACGTGTGTTTATACATATATATATATATTATAATGGGGGAGGCCGGTTTATGGTCTCCCCGGCCTCCCCCATTATAATATTAACTGCTCTACATCTTAGAATGTGTTTCTCCTCGGATTTATGTATTTCTACAAACGATATATATATATATATATATATATATATATTCTAAGCACATTATATATATACTACAAACATGCATAGAATACACATGGGCGTATATTCACACACAAGCATACTATACACGCGTGTATACACACACGCATACTATACCTATGGGTGTATATATACACACACATGCATACTAAACACGTGTGTGTATACACACAAACATGCACAATCACAATATATACAAACACGATATATGCACAAGCACACTAAACACACACGTATATACATATTTTATTTTATATAAAATAGACATTATTTAGTCACAAGCGCACACGCATGCAATAAACATAGTGCATAGTATTTCATGTAAAATAGAATACGAAACTTCCATCTCTTGAAAAAAAAATTGAAAAGAAATAGATTAAATACTATATTCTTGTGGCAAATAAAAGAAATAATTATTTAATAACTGATCCAGTGGAGTCAAGTTAAACGGGAAAATAATCTTGATAATCTATATTATAAACCACTGGAAAGTTTGCTCTGTTTCAATAATTACATCCGAGTTGTTTCATTGTCTATCTATTTCTCAAGTTGTTAATTATATTCCTCCTTTTTTATACTCTTCCTCGTCAAGTATACCCACGGCTCTATTTCTGCATCTTTTCTTCCTCTTCCTTTCATACTTCTGTTATTCTTATATACTTAAATATTTTCTCCTCTTCTGTCTTTTTTCACAGTAATTCCATTCACCAATGGACGACTTCAGGAATATGTTAATCCCTTTTTGTAGTTTGTGACCTCCATCCGCTACACAATCTGAATCCCTAGGTAGTTGTTAGGTCTTTGTGGGAGGGGTCATAAAGGCAGGCGTTAATCCACAATGAGCCTGCAGTTGCTTAAACATTTCTGTCTCTCGTATCCTTCCATTGCTCCCTTCCTTCTCATCTCCTCTTCCGATTTGCTTTCTGACCTCTTTCTCTGCCTACTTGATTACTTCTACATTCCTCTCTATCTCCCTGACTAAAATCCTTTATCACCTTCATTCTTCCTTTGTTTAACGTACTACCCACACCCCACCTCTCTCTAATAAGCGAGTATACACAGATATAACATGCATGTGTGTGTATACATAGCTATAACTCGTGTGTGTGTTATGTGTGTTTGTTTTTATGTTCAGTTATAAAAAAACGATTCATATTAATCTGATGGATTACTCTCTACTTTTGTGGAGTACAAATTTATTATTTCTATACAATAATGTTGTTGACAGTGACTTCGAAGTTTCAGTCAGCTACACACACACAGTCGATTATTATTTCTTTCCATTCTCTACCCAACGAGTACACACACGTACACGTGTATGTGTGTTGAAGTAATGAAAACAAATGAATTCAAACAATGAATACGCGATCGAAATAAAAATTAGAACGTGCCAGACAAAGCAGGACAGAATATAACATATATGTGATAAAACGCATGACAAATTAACTATAAGAATTAAATATACAATCAAATATTAAGTAAAATCCTATGAATTCAATAAAGGAAGGAGAATAATATTTTTAAAAATATCAAGTAATTAACAATAACATAACAAAACATAATAAATGTGGATACGATTTTTCTCATACGATTGCTAATATTTTGATAACTAACAGCATTTTGGAAAGCATAAATGTTACATAATCACTATAATATATCCAAGGTTTTCTTCCTTTGTGTGAAACCATTGAGGGAGCTTTTCTATGTGGACACTTCGACTGCTAGAAATACCGTGAACATTTCTGTACTGTCTTTAAAAAAAAGGTGGGGGGGGGGGGATAATATTCGAGGTAGTTGTAGATATAGCATGTCCAAATAAAAGCGAGATGGTTACGCCTGGAATATTTTTGGTGGTAGAACTACTGGATCAGGGCTGATATGGGTCTAAATAACAACTATTGCACCAATAAATGACATTATCGTACTACTACACTATAGTTACTGCATATTAAGACAACAATAATGTATATATTCCATATATATGAAATAATAGCCAAATCTACTCCCTACCAAATCACAACCTATCTTTTTTTTTAAAAAAAAGGAAAACTAGTGATACAGTGGATGAGAAGACTTAGATAAGCCTTATACTATGTTTGAATAATAATAATAATTTTATCTACTACAGGTACAAGGATTGAAATTTTGCGGAAGAGGGCTAGTCAATTAGATCGACTCCAGTACTAAGACTGATACTTTATTTTATCGATTCCGAAAGGATGAAAAACAAAGTGGAACTCGGCGGAATAATAATAAAAGCAACAATAATGATGATAATGATACAAAATAAACGGATGTTTAAAAGCTGCATCATCTTAAAATCATAGATTTGGTGGATTAAGAGCGACCTAGGGTTAAACAAAAACAATAACAAAATGAATACCTTTAATTGGGAGAGGGAGAATACGTGAGAGTAAAAGAAAGAATGTGAAAGAAAAATACCTCTGTTTTTTGCCGGTACTCGTCGATCCCTGGGCATTTGATAGTAAGTTGCTAATGAGAAAGATATCGGTCGGCTTCACACAGTTTCTGAGAATTTGCCAGCATTGGCACCAAACAATAGCCAAACAGTGACAGTATCGCTTCGCGCCGATACTTCCGGTAAGATCACTGACTGCTTCCTCGGTCAAAACCGGTAAATCTCGGTGGACACCGCACTTTGTCGGAAATATCCGGCATTGCTCGTAAGGTTGTTGAAAATAAAATCACGAGTATTTTATTTAGTTTTTAGAAATATTTCTAATCTTTTACTATAAACATACACACGTGTGTGTCTGTCTGTGTTCGTGCATGTGTGTATGTGTATGTTCGTGCATGTGTGTGTGTATCCGTGCATGCGCATGTTCGCGAAGCGTGTGTACATTCGCGAATGTATATGGATTTGCATACACCTGTGTGTGTGTGCGTGCTTGTATTTGTGTTCGTGCATATGTACGTGAATGAATCTTGGTGTGTGTGTGTGTGTGCGAGTGTATATGAGTATGTTCGTGCATCTCTGAATTTGCTTATATACCTATGTGCGTGCTTGCATCCGTAGTCATGTGTGTATTAATTTGCGTATACCCACTGCCTATTCCTATACGCAGGCATATTATGAGCTTACATTTGTCAATGAGTGAGTGCACGTGTGTTTGTATTTGTATATGCGTACAAGCTTGTCATTGCATTGCTCTATGAATGTCTATTTGTATTTAATGCATAGGTGCACCAGGCAATTGGTAATGACTTCCTCTTTTCCCCCCACACTTTCTCGCAATTTTTTTTTTTTTTTTTCCCCCAAAAACCCCCGTTTTCGGATAAGGAGATTCCGGGAAATTGCCAAAAATCGGCATTTTGAAATTTCTTCACCCCACCCAATTTCTTCATTTTTCACTTTTTCCCCTAACCCTAACCTTAACCCTAAAACCCTAACCCTAAAACCTTCACCCTAAAATCCTAACTAGAAAGATTTTTGGAAATTTTTTTCAAAATCATAATCTCCGTATTTTACCGCATATTTTGAAAAAAAAAAAAAAATCCGATAAAGTTAAAAATTAAGAAACTAGGTGGGTGGGGGGGGGGGAATTTCAAAATGCCGATTTTTGCCAATTTTTTTGCAGATTCGTGTTCTCAGTAGCCGAAAACAGAGGTTTGTGTAGAAAAAAAAATTAAATAAAAAAAAGGGCTGTTTGTGTCCATAGGTTTCTTTCGATTGCATTCAACGTATCTCACCTCCGATGATTTGGCTGCTAGTTCTAGCACGCCCTGCCACCACGTAACAGCTACTTGCGATAAAGGACCCGAAATACCTGTTACGTAGTATCAGGGCGTGCAAGAAATAGCTGCCAAATCTTTCCTTTTCTGGGGAAAGGAGCCGTTTAAGAGTGATCTTGATGTCACATTCGGTGAAAGCATGCGAAATAAATTGGAAAAATAAAGAAAAAACCCACGGAACAAAACTTTGTTGCTGAGAAACTCAGACCTCCTCGGTGACTCAACGGGTCATGGGTAGTTTAGTATATATATAAATTATATAAATATATGTATGTATGTATGTGAGTTGTAATATATAAGAGAAATTAAAAAAGGAAAACACACATACTTTACATAGTCTTAATATAATTTTTATTATATTAAAAATTATATTAAAACTATGTGTGTGTATTTTCCTTTTTAATTTCTTATATATATATATATATGGGAGAATATACAAAAAATAACAACAGACGAGGACAGGTGGTGTAAATAACAAAAGTATATATTAGTATGACGCTCGGGAATACGGAAAGTCTTTGACGTTTCGAGCTACGCTCTTCAACAGAAAGAATACGGAGACAAGGAGAAAAACACGGAGAAAAAAAAATTGAATAGTGTTCAGTCAACGGTCAATCATAATAATATATATATATATATATATATATATATATATATATATATATATATATATATATATATATATATATTTGTGTGTGTTTGTTTTCTCCCCCGCCATCACTTGACAACCGATGCTGGCATGCTTATGTCCCCGAAACTTAGCGGTTTGGCAAAACAAACCGATAGAATAAGTACTAGGCTTACAAAGAATAAGTCCAGCGGGCGGTTTCTTCGACTAGCATCCTGTAAGGCGGTGCTCCAGCATGGCCGCAGTCAAATGACTGAAACGAGTAAAACAAGAAAAGTAGGTGTGTGTGTGTGTGTGTGTGTGTTTCTGAGGGAGAGAGAGTGAGGGGAGGGAGAGTGAGAGGGAGGGAGAGAGGGAGAGAGATAGAGAGATAGAGAGAGAGAGACCGCATGGCCTAATTGCTGGGGTGTTAAACTAACGATCGCGACATTGTGGTTTCTCTTCCCAGATGGCGTGGTGCGTTGTGTTCACTTCAACACCTGATGCACGATACACTGTACTCCTGGTCAGGTAACGTCGACTTGATGGAGAAAGTGAGCTAATGTGCGGCACGAACATTTGATCACTATAAACAAATCATTTTGTGCAGGTCGTTCGGCAAAAAGCTGAACGCTCATACGTCGTCTTCGACGGGAGAGACCATCATACACACACACACACACACACACACACACACACACACACACATATATATATAAAAGATTTAGATTTAGATTCAAAATTTAATATGGTACTTATGTTTAGGCACCAGAATATAGTATGGTATTATCCAAAAACCATTCTAAAACAAGGTGATCAAAAAATCAAAATAAGCAACACGGATTTTAAAGATGATTGCAGTACGCACGTTTCATGCTACTCCACTTATTTAAGTAATGCGAGGATTACATTAAATGCAATATGTAGAGCAATTTAATGTAATGCTCGCATTACTTAGATAAATGGAGTAGCATGAAACGTGCGTACTGTTATCATCTTTAAATCCGTTCTATATTTAAGAGATGAGGAATTATTTTCATTATTTACATTATTTACATTTGACGGATATTTGTCCTCATCTTGTTTGTTGTTAACACAACGTTTCGGCTGATATACCCTCCAGCCTTCGTCAGGTGTCTTGGGGAAATTTTGAACCTGGGTTCTCATTCCTAACGATGTTACTATTATTATATTATTATTATTATTACTATTATTAATCAGGTCGCCGCCGTGAATCGAACTCGGAATCTTGGGGTTAGTAGCCCGCGCTCTTAACCACTACGCCAAGACACCTGACGAAGGCTGGAGGGTATATCAGCCGAAATGTTGTTAACAACAAACAAGATGCGGACAAATATCCGTCAAATGTAAATAATGTAAATAATTTAAAATCAGTGTTGCTTATTTTGATAATTATATATATATATATATATATATATATATATATATATATGCCGAAAAAAGTGTTGCGGCCGGCTGGATGTATATATATATATATATATATATATATATATATATGCTATATATAAAACAGAGATGTGTGTGTAATCGCTTTTCACGTGAAATCGACTTCACCAAATGCTTCCATACTTGTAATGCATGAATAATTTGACCTCGGATAAATCTTAGGCTCTTCATTTGATTTTTTTAATTAAAAATAAATAATATTGCTTTATATTTAAGATTCACTTCTTTAAAAAGGTTCCTCAATGTCAACTTCCGGTATTGACGTAACAACCGCAAAAAGCTTCACTCTCTATTTTGTGTGTTCGTGTGTATGAGAGAGAGAGAGAGAGAGAGAGTAAATACTACATACACACCGCTCTCTCACTCTGTCTCACGCACATACACACACACACACATACCCCTTGACTCACTCACACTCTGTATCTTACAAACACACACATACATAAATGTATACAAACATATTTACAAAGACACACGTCTGTATGCGCGCGCGTGCGTGTTTGTAAGAGACAGTGTGAGTGAGTCAAGGGCTGTGTTGTCATGCATACATCCAAAGATATATGTATATTTATGCATGTACGTATACATGACAACAAACCTCTCTCTCTCACTCACACTCTGTCTCTTACAAACACACACATACATAAATGTATACAAACATATTTACAAAGACACACGTGTGTATGCGCGTGCGTGCGTGCGTGCGTGGGGGGGGGTCCACAATCGCCATTTATTTCAATTACTCTTCTGAGGATATTCACGTAAATAATTTTTTTCATTTAATCCCCATTTTAATTTTCGTAAAAGTTTCCAAGTACCAATGAGGCTTTTTGGCACATCTTCAATTTTCCCCATTCATGAGAGGCGCCCAGCCATCAGTCATCTGAGAGTCCATCTACAGAATGTCCTCAAATTTCTATGCAGCATATTTTACTTTTTTTTTCTTCAAGTATATAAGCAACAATTTAATTCCCGAGCAACGCCGGGTGCCTCTGCTAGTATATATATATATATATATATATATATATATATATATATATATAATACCTAGTCATGAGGCACCTAGAAACAATCTTTACCGTAACCCATTCTCCCTATACATAGAAAATAACTGGAAGAGATATCCAGATGACTCCTTTATTCTTTCACACTCATTCTATGCACATTTCGGATCTCGTCTTGTGCTAAACGCTCACTGGGTTTTTAAAGTTACCTTCTTTCTATATTTATTTTTATGCCTTTTATTTTCTAATACTTTTGTCTTTAGTTATTGACTTTTCTATTCAATTGGACTCACCATTGTGTTGCGGCTGACTTTGGAATTCTGTGCGGCATTGTAAACTTCATTGAGGTAACCGCAGCCTGATGATTAGTTACGCTGAGAAGAGTTTATTGAGTAACTGGGATAATGAACTACAACTAATTACGTAACATATGTAGCTTACATTTTACCCTTTCTACTCTCTGAATTTGGAATGTTATTCACATTTTTAGCAGCAGTAGGTGTTAAAAGTGAGCTGCATAGAAACTATCGGCTTATGGAATTTCTTTGCAGCTTCGATATGGGAAAAAGTGTGTAACTCTAGACGCCAATAAGTTGTTATTGTATCTTATCGTATATAGTAAACCTTAGGTTCTCAATACTAGCCGCCTATTGCTTAAAGCTTCCAAACTTCCTACGCGCACCGACTTGAAATTTTACCCGAAGGAATCGACCTCAGTACTTACGTTTTAAGCTCGGTACCTGTTCTATCAGTTTCTCTTGCCGAACCGTTAGGTTACAAGGACGTAAACACACCAACACAAGTGATGGGGGTAGTGAGACAAACACAGACCCACACACACAGATATATATACATGTATATGTACGATGGGCTTTTTTCAGTTTCCGTTTACCAAATCCACTCACAAGGCTTTGGTCGACCCGTGGCTATAGTAGAAGACACTTGCCTAAAGTGCCATGCAATGGGACTTAACCCGGAACCATGTAGTAGGGAAGTAATCTTCTTACCTCGCAGCCACTCATATATATGTATGTGTGTATGTGTATGTGTGTGTGTAGTATGTATATAAATATCTATTTATGTATGTATATATATATATATATATATATATATATATATATATATATATGTATGTATATGTATGTATGTATGTATGTATGTATGTATGTATGTATGTATCTATATATATATAGACAAAATATGCACTCAAATATTTGTCAATACAGTGGGTAATTAATCGAAATATATATCCATTACGGCCGATCATACCCTTCAGTTTCGTCCAAGGTGGGTCAACAGAATGTTTAATAACAACCCGATTATGTGTCCCTGTTGACTGACATGGAAGAAAAGCAGCTAACTCTGAAGAGTGTAGTTTTATATAATCGAGCTGCTAGCTAACACCCCGTCGAACCTCCATTACGAAACTGCTTAACAAGATAGCCCGTAATGGATATATAATACTGTACACTTTGATTAATATGTGTGTGTGTGTTTGTATGTGTGTGTGTGTGTGTGTGTGTGTGTGTGTGTGTGTGTGTGTGTGTGTGTGTGTGTAAGTGCGTGTGTGTGTCTGGATACGGTGATGAAAATAGGTAGGTGGAACTCAAAACATGAGTATGTATATTTCTTATTGTTATTAATCGACAGGTGTTGCTGTATATGGCGGTAAGAAGGTTTTTTTCCCAACCACATGGTTCCGGGTTCAGTCCCACTGCGTGGCACCTTGGGCAAGTGTCTTCTACTATAGCCCTTGTCCAACGAAAGTTTTACGATGAGATTTGGTAGACGGAAACTAAAAGAAGACCGTCGTATATACATATGTGTATGTGTGTGTGTGTGTGTGTGTGTGTGTGTGTGTGCTCGCGCTTCTGAGTGTGTGTGTGCGTATTTATGTGGGTGTTTTTGTGTCGTTGTTTGTCCCTACAACATCGCTTGACAACCGATGTTGGTGCGTTTATGTTCCCGTAAATTAGTGGTTCGGCATAAGAGACTGATAGAATAAGTACTAGGCTTACAAAGAACAAGTCCTGGAGTTGGTTTCTTCGACTGAAACCCTTAAAGACGGTGCTCCAGCATGGCTGCAGTCAAATGACTGAAACAAGTAAAAGAGTAAAAGAATCACTCAAAGGCCAAGGTGTTTGATTAGGAATAAGAGCCAATGCACGAAACTCTCGGCCCTTCAGTCACTCTGTAATTTCTACTCTTATTAATAACACACACACACACACACACACACACACGTAAAGAGGTATAACTACACGACCGTGCTTTCCACACCGATTTTGTTTCCTCATAACTTTCAGGAAAATGAATATTCTTATAATGGAATTTTCTATAAGTATGTCTCAGATGATATAGATTACGATTATATCGGAATTTGTTCTGAAAATTGTTTTTGAGTTAAGTGAGAATAGTTTCGGGTAATTCTCACGCCACGAATTTGTTTCCGCGTATCTTTCAGTGAAATGGTAATTTTCTTAGTGAAATTTTCTACAGATAACTTTCAGATGGTGTATTTCCTGATTATAACGGAATTTAATGTGTAAAAAAACAGACAAATAATGTGGGAGGAGGGTGCTGATATTTCATGCATCTCGACTTTGTTTCCTCATAGCTTTGATGATGTTAATTAGAATTATGCTGAAAAAAAAATTACTTTTGGGAACTAATTTATATTTTCCATTCTGGAATTTCTTAAATGAATATCGTTTTAATAAAATGGAATTTTTCCAGAGACACCGGAGTAACTTGATAAGAATAAATAAATAAATAAATAAAAAATAAAGCAAGGATCAGAGATTAATTTTTTGGCATGGCTGTTAGGTATTCTATAGGCATGAACATTTTTATTTTCTAAAAAAATATTCATTTAATAAATTACAGAGGAGGGAGGATGAAACAGTCCTTAATGACTATATTTTTCCAGCATAAGGTATGGTTCCAGTGTTTAGTCCCACAACATGATACCTTGGCCAAGTGTCTTCTGCTACAGTCTCGGGCCGACCAAAACCTTGTTAGTGGATTTGGTAGATGGAAACTGAAAGAAGCGCGTAGTATATATATATGTGTGTGTGTGTGGGGGGGGGGGGCGTGTGCGCATGTAAAATTTGTACCAGTTGGGCACTGGGGTTAATCTAATTGACTAGCCCCTCGAAACTGCTGGTCTTGTACCAAAATTGGAAACCGATATTAATCACTTCTACTCTCAGCTGATTTCCACCGCTACATTACGGGGGCACAAACAAACCATCACGGTTGTCAAACACTCGTGGCAGAGAACAAACGCAATACAAACACAAAGACATATAACGTATAGTTATATACACTTATGTACCTGACGGGCTTCTTTCAGTTTCCGTCTGTCAAATCCATTCACAAGGCTTTGGTTGGTCCAGGGCTATAATAGATGATACTTATCCAAGGTACCATGCAATGTACCTGAAACCGAGAAAGCAAGCTTTTAAACCATACAACCACTTCAAATACAAAAACATCATTTTGACCTGAATACTACCCTCAATTTATCTCACCTTCATAATTACAAAAATATAATTTTCATAATTACAAAAATATAATTTTCCAAATTGCACAGTCAAACTCTAAGATATTATGACTCGTATCCAATTGGAATATTATAGCATTGACAAAGGCAGCGAGCTGGCGGAATCGTTAGCATACCGGGTAATTTCGTCCATTCTCAAGCGCTGAGTCCAAAATCCACCGAGGTCGACTTTGCCTTTCATCCTTTTGGGGTCGATAAATTAAGTACCAGTGAATCGGCTAATCCCCTCCCGCAAAATTTCAGGCCTTGTGCCTTTAGTAGAAAAGAATCATTAGCATGCCAGCTAAAATGCTTTGCGTCATTTCCTCTATTCTCACACGCTGAGTTCAAATTCCGCTAAGGTCGACTTTGCTTTTCATCTTTTCGGCGTCGATAAAATAAGTACCAGTTGAAAACTGGGGTCGATCTTATCGACTTACCCCCTCCCTCAAAGTTGCTGGCTTTGTGCCCAGATGTGAAACCAATATTATAACATTGAATAAATAAGAAATAGATTACCCAGTTTCAGAAAGAGTCTATAACAGAATGAAAGGACGAACCCAGATGCATCAGAGAAAGGAACTTTAGCCTCAGTGTATGATAAGTTTATTTTTGCATGATAACACAAACAGTTTGTTTGTGTATTCGAGCGAAACCAATTCTCTGTGCGAGGATAAACCCTAAAAAGTCCATATCCATAGCCACTAACATAGTTATATGAGTCTGATATAATTTCGAATGTTTTCATATTTTGTATAACGCCGTAAAAGTCTATAAAGTCATAAATAGAGAGTGAATAAGTGGCAGTAGCAGATTTTAAATCTCTCTCTCTCTTTATCACACATGTATACATGAATACATACATACATATACATGCGGGTAAACAGACGCACACATACACTCATATGCACAAAAGCGCATATATATAATGTGTATACTTTGTTATGTACCTAGGTATACATGATCTGGTTTCAATTCTTAGACCGGGTGGTGCGTTGTGTACTTGAGCAAAACACTTTATTTGACGTTGCTTTGCAGTCACTTCAACGCCTGCTGCATGGTACACTTTGCACCTGTTCAGGCAAACATCGATTTGATGGAGCGTGTGAGCTAATGTACAGTACATACATTCGATCACTATAAACAGCGCTGGATTAACCTTTAAGCAAAATAAGCACGTGCTTAGGGCATCAAGGGAACCACAGAAATGATAAATGGTTTACGGCACAAAATAATTCACTTTAACCTTACTAAAATAATATTCGGGATGCCTTTATCTTTACTAAGTATAGAAGCAGATGTGTTACCTAAGATTAATTTTTAGGATCTGATCAATAACTTTGCAATTCAAAAAAGTTGGAGAAAACTTTTCAAATATAAATAAAGTGGAAGTATACAAAAATAAACATTTTCCCTCTTACTGTTTTGTTTCGTTTTGAAAAATAAAATTTATTTTATGGTTTGTTATTTGTTTATATTTTGAATTACATAATCTTTTATGGTGGCCACCAAAATCTTTTAAGTGCTTAGGGCCTCGATGTGTTTTAAGCCGGCCCTAAATCATTTCTGCAGTTTGTTCAGCAAAAAATTGCAGAACTGTCTTTCTAGGACTACGAGTGACTAACTTTATTACAAGTAGTTCAGGTTTTCCGGACTTCCAGTTAACGAGTTTATATTTTTAAAAGAATTTTCGGTGGCAAAAATTAAAAGACAAAACCTTATTCATGTAATTTCGTTTGAAATTTACGAATACCTCAATGTGTGTTGCTCCAAAATGGCATCCGGGCGGATGAATACTGTAGGCAATTGAGCTGAACGTCAAGTTACGCTGGCAAACGTTGGTAATCCCTGCCCTTTCTCGATTGTCACTATTTTATTTACTTTAATTTAACGCGAAGTTCAATTACACTGTGTAACAAAATTATTATTATTATTACTTTTTTGGTCTTTGGTCAGTAAGTGTTATTTCCTATTTGCTTCTATCTAGAAATCAAAGGAAATGATTACTGTTCTCTTCAAACTTTGCTTTTGTGAGCTGGGCATCCATGTTATGAAACTGACCTATGTTCCATTACATTTCAGACAGATTTAGCGCTGAGTTACAGAAGCAGAAATATCGTTATAGCAAATATTCTGCTCAATATCACAGATTTGCTTGTCAGTTGCTTGACCTTGACCAATTGAGCATCTTCCTTATGGTTGACAATTAAAGCCTCTCTGATCATGTGTAGGAGTCGTGGGCAAGCACCATAACCATGTGTTAAGAGGAATTTTTTAGGGCTTTAATAAATGTAACAAAAGCAAAGTTTGAAGGTAATATTAGTCATTTTTCATACTTTCTAGGGTAAGCAAATAGGAAATAACAGCTTGTACCCAAGGACAAGAGTCGTGTTACATAGTGTTACCAGCAAGCGGACGCCATCGATGCATCTTACACTGCTTTCCTTTGCTTTTCGCTTCTTCATCTTTTCTTCAGATATTTTGGCACCCATATTTTTTCCAACATTCTCAAAAGAAACAACGATAAACTGACTAAAGCATCAAATAAAGGAAGAAGGAGAACCAGAACTTTTGAACAAAAGTATGAAAATTACAAGACAACATTATACCGGAAATACCGTAAAAACATCACTGATAGATATTCTTTGAGCTTTTCATCGTTTGTACAGTTTTCAACGAGAAAGAGAAATATTTGATTCGCGTTAAGAATGCGCATTCCATGTAATGTACTTGGCTTCAAAATAAAGAAGATAGCATCGTTCCTCAAATAGAGATTTTAACAGTATGGATTAGTGATCAAACACAAAGATTAAACGTTCTTGTTATCTGCGCTGCCAGTTGTAGAAAAACCTGGTCCATTTTTGCAATGCTAAATGATGAAAGGGAAGATAACAAAGAAACTTGCCGCAGGCAGTGAATGTTTTAAACGCTGTAAGAAGAGAGCAGGCTGGCATGTCATAAATTTAGAAAGTGAAGCAGCAGCGCAGATCATAGCATGGTAAAATATTTTACTCATTTAATTACTGATGAGGAAAATTATACGGGGTGCGACAGAAAACTTTCTACGTTTTACAAGTTGACAAATGTTTTAACAACAAATGAATGGTGTGCAGTGGCCAAAACTATAATTATAATTAAAAAGAAAACGGTAAAACATCACAGAGATGTACTTGTAAGACAAGTATTTTGATTACGTAAGATCGTGTATTGAAACTAAAACGATTGCAGCGTGGAATTCGCAAGTTAGCTATTCAGAAACACATAAAGAACGTTAAATTTCTTTAAAACATTTATTGTTCGTAAAAGAGTGTCAAAATTTTCGTCACCCGAAACTGCAACCTGGTCGGTGACGCCATGTTACAAACAATAAATGTCTAAGATGAAGTTAACTGTCTTTTTTGTGTTAGGGGGTGCTAAAAAGTTCCTAGCTTTTGGGTAAAAGAAAATACAGAAGGATCAGTTAATCATGATTTTATTCAACATATTCCCCCTCTCAGATTCACACACTTATTACAGCGGTCCTTCAGTTTTTCTAAGCCCTGTAAAAGAATTCGGAAGATTGGGCTTCCAACCAAGCCCTTCGCGATACCCTGAAACCAAGAACTTTTCAGCACCTCCTCGTATAGATCAGAAAATCCAGAGGCTCAAAAAATTGCCATGAAAAGTATTCTCATAATCATAAGGAAAAAAAAAAGGTTTGGATAATAGTTCTCACTTTTTGGGGATTGGTTTTCTCATCCTTTCATTCTTGAGATAAAACAATATTATAAATGAAAAAAAATTCTTGCTACGTGCTTTTAATTTTCGTTAATGCAACCGAACGACCAGTATCTCAGCAAAATCATCATACAAATGTTAAAATTACTTTTTCTTTTTTTTACCGGTAAAATCAATCTCACTTCTTCAACCTATGGATCAGGGGTTTATTTAATCTGTTAAGACCTGCTTTTTACGAGAAACATTTTATACTCGTCATAAAGCCAAGAATAAGAAAGAAGGTTGAAACTCTTGCACAGATTTGGAAGAGCTTGAGTGTTTTAGATATAATCAATGTAATGAAGTATGCGTGAGTGAACGATAAAGAAGAAATTTGTGATTAAGGACCGAAATATGAGTGTTCACGTTCGTTTCCATTGTTCTCGGATTTTGCGCTAAAAATCCATTTGTTTAACCTGTCAAAAATTCATCATTATACTAGATAAATCAGAGCCGAATATAGACAAGTCGAATATAATTTCAGTAACCTAAGTTCGGTTTTAAAATATATACTCACAATACCTTTAAGCAAAGGTCAGCTCCTGTTAACTTCAGACAGCTTCGTGCTTATCATCTTTAATCACTCTCTTTCGGTTGCTACAATTGCGATTTCGCCAAGATTTAGTTTACATACCCCCCCCACACACACACACTAACTACTTTCGTGCAAGCCTTGAACTCTTTAATATCCTCCATTTACGCATAAGGTGGCAGACAACAATACGTACTGGACAAGCGATTTTCGATGTTAACAAACTTTCACCCATAATGCAAGCTTTTATATTTCTCCAAACATATCGCAGTTGTGTAATTACATAACGATTGCAAAAAAGAAAATATCGGTAATGAGTATAGAATATCTTTCGTTAATTCATTCCAGGACACCCAGAAAGAATCCACTTATCTCAACTCATTTGTTTTGTATGGAACAGTATTTAGAGGAAGGCCGTGAAAGGTGTATGGCAAAATCATTGTCCCAACGTAATTGCAAATTTGAAGAATTTGAAAGAAATCTGAAGATATCATAAAGCATTAAAGAAAAATACAAAAACAAAAGAAAAGTCATTCAAAAAGCTGACATGTTTAAGTTTTTGTAGTGGATCAACGCGAAACGCACAACAATGAGCTTAACTAAAGAGGGAATTATTCGATAACTTGCGAAAATGATAATGAAAAACAAAAGGAAGAAGAGGGCCTTTTATTTCGTAACTTTATATCCATGGGACTTCAAGAGGCTTTTGAACAGAGAAAATGTCAATAAAAATTTAGAGTCACAAAACCCAAATGATGAACGAAATAGAAAGGTTACCTTCGCTTGTCATCAGCAAATTCATGAAGCGAAGAAAACAATGTTGCAAGCAGAGAACTCTCTAAGCGTTCCTGAAACAAGTAACAACAACAACAACAACAACAACAACAACAACAACAACAACAACAACAACAACAACAACAACAACAACAACAACAACAACAACAACAACAACAACAACAACAACAACAACAACAACAACAACAACAACAACAACAACAACAACAACAACAACAACAACAACAACAACAACAACAACAACAACAACAACAACAACAACAACAACAACAACAACAACAACAACAACAACAACAACAACAACAACAACAACAACAACAACAACAACAATAATAATAATAATAATAATAATAATAATAATAATAATAATAATAATAATAATAATAATAATAATGATAATAATAATAGTAATCACCCCATGTGTTGAAAATCGAATACAAAAATGGACTATGAACGTTAATTAAAGTTTTAGTGAAAAAAAATAGTTCTCATTTTATTTTCAAATTTTTCATTTCTTTCTTTTCTTTCTTCCTTTTTTGCTTAAATGTGAGTAGATTTTTAATTAGCTGCTAATCATAATAATTCGTTTGTGTTTCTTTTGTTCGTTTTCAAAAAAGAAATTGGCTGAAAATTTTTGATTGGAACCAAAGTCACGATTATTATACTACTATGAGAAAATACCAGTCGCTTTATGAGTTCTCGAATAACGAGTGATAATTAGAAGTGAATTAACTCATTAGGACGAGAACGACCTGCATATCAACATATACAAATGTATCTATAAAAATGTTTTAGTAGTATAACTAATACAGACAACGTTTGTTTGCATTAATTATTTATACAAAGCACTCTTTCTATTTCACCTATATTTTATCTAAATATCTACTCCACATATACTACCTCTCTCTGTCTATTACTCACACACAGGACCTCCAAGAAAAATTTTGCAAGGTGGAACTTGTAAGCGAATTCATTTCGGGTCTCGACAAAAAAATGCAGATCCTTTGAAATTTCAGTTCTTTAAAAAACTTCTTTATTATATTTATCGCACTATTTTGATGGAAGGCACTAGTAGATATCCACAGGACTTTGGGGCTTTTTTTTTTTGCATTCCGAATTGATATATCGGTTGACCCTCACATTTTGTAAGTATTCAAAGTGTGTGTGTGTGTGTGTGTGTGTGTGTGTGTGTGTGTGTGGGTGTGTGTGTATGTGTGTGTGTGTGTAGTCTTGCATCAATCACTAAATCTAATCCTTCCTTTCCAAAATGTCGGCCTTTTGGGTTTCTCTCCTTGCTCATAGCTTACCTGTGTGTACAGACTTACAAAATTCCAAGCGGAAAATTAATGGCATCAACCTCACGGATGTAGGATGATCTGCAAAAGCCAAGGACACTGCTCTTTGTCTAGGTTCTTCCGCCTTAAATGTAGCTGTATAAATAAATCATAGAAATATTAATTAAAAAAAAAATTTTAAGTCAAATTTATAAATTGGACAGTAAAAATTAATACGATAATATATAGTATGGAAGTAAGTATAAATGTAAAAGTTAGTGCTAGTACATAGACTACGCGCGTTTCATGGCTGAAATAGGACTATATGAAATCATAAGCAAATTCTATCCGAGTTTATTAGAACGGGAAATGGTTTTACTCCCAAAATCAGTCACTCTTCAGGTCAAATCCCTCAGAAAATACCTAAAATCATTCAAGGAATAAACATAAACATGAGAAATAAAAATATATATAAAGAGACGAAATCTGCAAACTAATCCCTACATTAACGGTATTAATATAATTATTAAGAGTTAGAATCTAAAAATATTGGAAAAGAGTATTATAGTAAACAAGGTTAAAACATTATGGAATAAGTAGATGTATATATTCATATATATTTTTATAAATGTGAGCATAGGCGTTCGCACGATGTCAGTTCTATTTTTTTCCCTCAGGCATTGCATATCTAGGATTACGTTGTTCAACGTGTCCTGTCTTTTTGAGGATGCTAGGGTGTAAGTAATGGAATTTAGCTGATATTTCTAGCAGTTAATGAAACCCTCATAGAAAAGATGCAGGGAATTATCTTTAATTTCTTTTTGTCTTTTATCTTTTATTTGTTTCAGTCATTAGACCGCGGCCATGCTGGGGTACCGTCTTAAAGAGCTTTAGCCGAATGGATCGGCCTCAGAACTTACGTTTTAAGCATGGTACTTATTCTACCGGTCACTTTTGCTGAACCGCTAAGTTACGGTGACGCAACCATATCAACAGCGATTGTCAAGCTGGAGGTCGGAGACAAACACATACACAATGAAACACACACACGCACGTATATATATATAAGCTTCTCTTCACTCTAGACATCCAGAGCCTCTATACAGTGATCCCCCACGACGAGGGGCTGCGTGCCCTGAAGTTTTTTCTAGACCAACGCCCCAACCCACAACCCGACACCTCCACACTCATTCGTCTGGCCGAACTTGTCCTATCTCTCAACTGCTTCTCGTTCGCGGGAGATATCTACCAGCAAAAATCGGGAGTGGCCATGGGGACGAGAATGGGCCCCAACTACGCGAACCTCTTCGTTGGTTATGTTGAGGCCCAAATATTCTCCAGTTTCACTGGTCCTACTCCCGAACTATACGGTCGGTATATCGACGACTGTATCGGTGCCACCTCACTCTCCCGCGAACATCTTGACTCGTTCCTCTCTTTCGTTCAGTCTTTCCATCCTGCCCTCCACTTCTCCTGTACTGTCTCTGACACCTCTGTCCCCTTTCTCGACATTTCGGTCAGCATCCTCCACTCCGCCCTTAGCACCTCCATCCACTACAAACACACAGACTCACACTCCTATCTCAACTTCTCCTCCTCCCACCCTAGACACACAACACTTTCCATCCCCTATTCCCAATTCCTCCGTCTACGCAGACTTTGTAGCGACAGCCATGACTTTGAGACTCAGTCTCAACTCATGGCTCACCAATTTAGCCTGCGTGGATATCCACCCACCACCATCCACACCGCCCTTGCCAGAGCACGTTCTGTGGACCGTGCATCTGCTCTCTCCCCCGAACCCACCCTGCCGTTTCCCGCCTCCCTTTTCCCCTCACCTACCATCCCACCACCCTACCCCTCCAACGCTCCATTCTCCGAGCTTTTCGGCGCCTCCAGTCCGACCCCTCCACCTCCCACATCTTCCCTAATCGACCCCTCCCCTTCTTCAAACGAGCCCACAACCTACGGGACCTCTTGGTCCACAGCTTCTTCCCCAACCCAACCTCCCAACCTGGCTCGTTCCCCTGCTCCCGCCCACGCTGTCGCACCTGCCCTTACCTCTCCAACACCACCCTCCTCACCAGCACCCATCACCGACCCTATCGCATCACCGACTCCTTCACCTGCACGTCTACCAACATCATATATTGCCTCTCCTGCTCTCTCTGCCAATCTCTGTACATCGGAAAAACGGGGCGCCGCCTGGCCGACCGATTCGCGGAACACCTCCGAGAAATCAACGTCGGCAATGACACCTCGGTGTCACGCCACTTCCGTTCTGCCGGCCACTCCTTGCGGCAACACCTGTCTGTGTTTGGATTGTCCATGCACAGGGGCCATCCGGACTCCCGTTTGCGCCGTGAACAAGGATTAATCTTCTATCTTCGCTCCTTTGCGCCACATGGGCTCAACTCCCCTCCACTCTTCATCTAACCCCCTCCTCCTGTCTCTCTCCCCCACCCTCCCTCCTACCACCCATCTCTCCCCTCCCCCACCTCCTGCTCCGACTCCTACTTCTTTGTACGTCTCTTCACCTCTCTTCACTCCTACTTCTCTTCCTACTTCTCTCCACTCCCACTTCTCTTCACCCCTACTCTTTCTCTCCTCTCTCTTACTCTCTCTCACTCTCTTCTCTCGTACTCCCCCCTCTCTCACTCTTACTCTCTACACTCTTACTCTCCTACTCTCTACACTCTTACTCTCTCACTCTCTTCCCCTCTCTCTCACTCTCTTTCTCTTCCTCTCTTTCTCTTCCTCTCTTTCTCTTCCTCTCTTTCTCTTCCTCTCTTTCTCTTCCTCTCTTTCTCTTCCTCTCTTTCTCTTCCTCTCTTTCTCTTCCTCTCTTTCTCTTCCTCTCTTTCTCCCCCCATACCCACCTTCCCCCTCTCTCAATCCACCTTCCCTCTCTTATACCCACCCTCTCTCCTCTCTTCCTCTCCCCTCCCATACCCATCTTCCTCCTCTCTTACATCCACCTTCCCCTTCTCCCTCCTCGTCAACACCCCCTCATAAGCTCATCCCACCACACCCCAACACACTCCTACTCTACCTTCCCACTACACCCCATCCAATTCCTTACACCCACCACCCACCCCTACCCACATACCCCACCCTACCCACAGACCCCTACCTCTACCCCACCCTCAGCCTAACCCACACTCCACCCATGCCTTCCCCACCTCCCAACACCCTCACATCACACCACACCAATACCCTCGCATCACACCACGCACACACTACAACTGACCAACTACTTTCTCCCTTTCTCCCTTCCCCATTTTCACACTACATACGTCAAGATCACCAGCATTCTACCTCCCACACACAGCCCCTCGTTCCCGATCACCGTTTCTTAGCTCTCCTGAAATAAGAATTTCTAACTTCCGGTCAGCCATTGTTATGATCGGCCATTATTATGATTGACCGTTGACTGGACACTATTCAATTTTTTTTCTCCGTGTTTTTCTCCTTGTCTCCGTATTCTTTCTGTTGAAGAGCGTAGCTCGAAACGTCAAAGACTTTCCGTATTCCCGAGCGTCATACTAATATATACTTTTGTTATTTACACCACCTGTCCTCGTCTGTTGTTATTATTTGTATATTCTCCCATATATATATATATATATATATATATATATACGAGGCTTTAGTAGAAAACACTTACCCAAGATGCCACGCAGTGGAACTGAACCCGCAACCATGTGGTTGGGAAGGAATCTTCTTACCGTCCACACGAAATTTCTTACGCATTCAAATTAGAAACTGTCCGCAGAGGAATTTTTCTACAAACCCAAACGAAAAAAAAGAACCGGTTTTAGCCTTCACATGAAAACAGTTGTTTCGTAGAAGTTGCATTAAACTCCACGATGCTTATACGCGTTTCCCGTAATGTTTGTCATGTGATATTTACCAAGAATCGAAATGTATTGATAACATAATAGTCAGACTTTTATTACAAGTATTTATCATTTAGCAATTGTCATTCCACCCCCACCTCACCCTCACCCCCCCAAAAAAAAGAAAGAAAGAAGGATATTGTGGTTATTTATTCTGTCTTAATAGACTTGCTTATTGCTGATGAAATACTCGGTGTAAATTTAAGTTTTGTGCAGGTTGGTTGTCAATCCTCTCATTACAAATAGAAGTGTAATTATTTTGAATGATGGCGACATGTACGGTTCATTTGCTTATTTTTATTAAAGACTAGATCAGTATTGTAAACAGCATAAAAGTAATACCCTTCCTGCAATGGCCAGTAATGGCCAGTAATAATAAAAAGGAAGGGGTTGCTGGTGAAAGTTCTTTATGCAATGAAAAATGAACAGATAATTGTTTTTCCGCAGAAGTAAATGGAAAGCATGCATCTTATTGATAAGTAATCGGTTGCAGTTTATGAAAAGTAGGATATTGAACGTCACTGTTTGACCAAGCACGAAAAACTGAAAGGTTTCCCGTTTAGGCAAGCGAGCATTTTTGAAAGAATCTTTATTCAAACAGTAATCTATTTTCATAATGTAAATACTTTCTAAGCGCAAATAAGTTATGAAATGTGCGAGCTAATTCCACAGAAAGTGAAACCATATACTGAAGGCAAGTTTCTTTAACAATGTGTAATGATTGGGTTAACATGCAGTTTACCGTCATAAAAAAGTGAAGGTAAATTGTCCTAAAAAATGAAAGTAAATTGTGATAGACACCGGAAGTAACGACAATGATATACCAAAAGTTCATTAAAAAGCATAAAGAACTCCTTCATTATGATACCTTATAGTGATGTTAATTATTTCAGAAATAACAACTGAGGTACATCATATTAATTTAAAATAACCAGCTACAAACACTTTCGAGAAGGCAATTCTGTGGCGTGCATGACGATGCATGATAACGAACAACAGTTACATGCGAGCAATGCAATTGACTAGAATTTTTTTACGACGATTTTCTTTCACTTTTTGCGGTGGCAAACTGCGTGTTAGCCTAATGACTGACGCATGAATTTTAAATCCAGACAAAGTAAGATTGTTCGAGAATATAAGTTTATTAAAGAGGAGTTCTGACAATATAAAAGATTTTGTTAACGTTATCCAAATATCACTGGAACACAAATAATACAATGCGCGTTTTATTCAATAGTTGTAGATGAGACAACAGACGTAGCAAGTAAGGCACAGTTGGTTGTAGGTATATGTGACATAACGGCAAACTTTATTATATGCAGTTTGCTTTACAAATCGATGTACAAGATTTCCTGAGGTGAATATCTTTTTTCTGGGTTCGGATCAATAATAAATGTTTTCTGTTATCTTTTGAAAAGCTCAGTGGTGAGTAATAAGCCTTGTGTTATCTACAGTAGGATATCAAAAAGTAGTTGTTGCGAAAGAATTGGAAAACCGTCAATTGGATTCTACTACCGTAATAGCATGTTTATATTTTACCCCCCCCCCCATTCAAATTTATGCCCAGCGTTCTCTGCTATGCGATTAGAATGTCGCAGGAAAGAATCACAAGATGGATTCTTCAAGTCGGGCCAACTGGTGGAGACCTGGAATAAGGTCAAGAACAGGGTGACTGGATAATATCCGTAATCTTAGTTGGTCATACCTGGGAATCCAACCGGAAAGTGTAATGACAGTTGCTTCTGATACGATCCTATGAGAACTCTGATACAATTTTTTGAAGTTCTTTTAAAATTTGAATTTTCAACGGTTAGCATATAGCAAATCCTCATCCTAGACCTGATCTTAATGCTGGATGTTCAAGAACCAAATGAAGGGGACATTTTCAATCCTAGGATCATCATGATTCCAAAATGGTATAATATGTCTATGTAGGGCAAATATAGACTGCGATACAGGAGTTGCTGATGGACGGACAGACAGAATTTCGCGCTTACTATTATAGATATATATTACATATGTAATACATATATATTGCATGTATAATACATATATAATGCAAAAAACATCCGGCAGGCTGCGTCAGTCAATAAAACAGAAATAAAATTTATTATTTCTATGCGGCCCAGGAACAAATGATCCACGGCCCGGTGATTAGGGACACCTGCTCTACACAGTAAACGGGGGAAGATATTAAAATAATACCAGAAACAACAAAACTAACTTCACAACAACACAAAAGATATGTTACATATAAACACCTTCCAACACTCCAAAAAGACATTGCTTTAACCACACGTATATACACGCGCACACACATGCATATGCACACGCACGCACACTCACACACATTCACATACACATACACTCGCACACATACGCACGCATAGCTCAACAGGTCGTGGTGTATACTCTCATATGAAACCGTCGAAAATTGGTAATAATCGTTTCTGATTTGGCACATACAGTTGAATTTTGGATTCCATATCTAGATAATAATGTATCTATTAAATACAATGATCATTTCAGCCAACTATAAAAACCCTCTAAAACTGGCACTCCGTCGGTTACGACGACGAGTGTTCCAGCTGATCCGATCAACGGAACAGCCTGCTCGTGAAATTAATGTGTAAGCGGTTGAGTATTCCACATACATGTGTAGTTCTCAAGGAGCTTCAGCATGAAACAGAGTGACAAGACTGGCCCTTTGAAATACAGGCACTACTTATTTTTGCCAGCTGAGTGGACTGGAGCAACGTGAAATAAAGTGTCTTGCTCAAGGACACAACACGATCGTGAACCGAATATCCTAACACCTCAGCCACGCGCCTCCACTCGGTCAACTGTACAATTTCTTTATTCACCTTATTCGCAATAATATCGCGTGACATAGCTAACAGTAACAACGTTATTATTGAAAGTCTTAAACATGCATCAACCCAGAATATTATAAAGCAACTCGAAACGAATTACCAGAACAAATAATAGCTGTGTGGTTAAGAAACTCGCTTTGCAACCACGTGGTTTCGGGTGCGGTCCCAAAACGCGTAACCGTGGGTAATATTTTGATGATAGCCGCGGATCGACCAGTGCCTTTTGATTGAATTTGGTTGGCAAAAAACTGTGTGGAAACCCGTCGTGTATGTGTGTGCATGCGCGCGAGTGAGTGTGCATGCGCGCGAGTGAGTGTGCGTGCGTGTGTATCTCCTTATGTGTGTACTTGTTCACTACCGCTTAACAACCGGTGGTGCGTATTATATCAGTCTCAAAATTGACCGATAGAATATGCAAGAGACTTAAACATGAGTACAGGTGTAAATTTACTAGAATTAAACCCTTTGAGGTGGTGCTCCAGTAGAGCTGCAATCCTTATAGCAGAATCATGTATTTATTCAGAATAAAATGAAGTTGATTGTTAGTTGTTTGAGCTGGAGAGAAAAATATCATATTTAAATATAAGTACGATTAAAATATACAGACAAGTCTTTTGTTCGAAGATAGACATCGTCTGACAATATCAAATTCTATATAAACTTTGTACGATGTTGTAAAGTGTCTATAATTACAACCAACAAACTCTAGAGAATTTCGCTGGTAAGAAAATCTATATAATTATATATATATATATATAAGTAAGAATATTTAGAAAATATATATGAAACTAAATATGTATCATATCAAAATACAATTTGTTTTGACATACACACGAAACAACCTTATTAGAGTTCATTTATACAATTAGCAATCAACTCTGTTGTACTACTGCTCATACCTGCTGACGGTAATGGTGATGGTGATGGTGGTGGTGATCATGGCAGAGTTGAAGGAAGCTGTCATGTAGCCACCAATTCTCTTCAATTTCTTCTTAATAATGTCCTTCATAAACAATATGTTTTCGTCAAAACAGAAAACATATATACTGTATAATTCAGTCATTCCATTATATTTTTTTTCTCTTTCACTGGCTTCAAAACATTTTTAATCAATGATAGATATTAAATAAAATTTCGTTATAAGTGTTGTCTTTAAGACTGTTGTTATGTAAGAGGCTGCCAGATCTGAAGTGGTGAAAATAGCAAGCTGAAAGACTAAAATTAACGAAGTTGTGATAATAATAAAAATATAAAAAAAGACCAATTTTTTCATGAACTGATTGTTATATCTTTCAGAGTAATACATTTTGAAAACATAGAGTGCACCATACAATTTGAAAGGCATTATTAATATTGTTAATGCTAATGTTTTCAATTAAAAATACGATAATAGGAATGCTGGCCTATATTTGCAACATGTCCACGCCTTCGCAGTTGAAGATAATCAAAAGTGTATTTTTTTCTATTAGTAACACCCTCTTTGTATATTCGGAAAAAAAAATTACTTTAGCATAGACGCGAAAGTGAAAATAACTAGCAAGTCTCATGTTCTCCAGGGCATGTTTTAATACTCAAGATTATTGTCAAAAGCTTAAGCTTAATTTGATTTCTTCGTTTAGTTTTCACACCTTATTCTCAAAATACCTCTGCAAACAAGGTATTAGTATTTGGTAAGCTGTATATTTTCATTCCAGACTCAGCAAGGTTAAAGAGTACGGGTTCTCTAAGACATTCTTGGACCAAAATGAAGATCTAGATGCTGGAATTTGCTCCTCACAAATATTTGAACACTCAATAGTTATAAGTCAATGCTATTGGCCTTCAATTTCCATCAGCTTAAATTGGTCAACTAGAATTAATGGAAGGTTTAAAAATAGTGAACGCATGTCGCCAAGGTGTATGATAAGAGACATATCCTTCACTTGTTTCGGCATTACTAGGATTCCAAGAAAGAAGCTCTTTGCAAGTTGTAATTCAATAAACTTAGGACGTCTTTGTTGAACGCTTAGAAACTTAACGTTGGTTATAGCATAACCTTATCTGTTAATGATCAGAAGTGTTGAAACGTCGTAGCCTATGTCCATTAAGCACTGCATGATCAGGTTGTACAGCTCCGAACATTCCAAGGCTGAATTTTCCTCAGTCAGTATGAAAACTTCATACATTGCATTTTGATCTGATTAATCTGTTCTGATAAAGTAAATTAATCCCTTCAAAATAATTTAGTATTGGCTTGATGAGTGTGAAGTATAGCTTATTGATATGGTTAAGGTCCATTGAACGTAAATGTTCTGCAAAATATTTATCACAAGAGGAATAAGTTAAAGAAAGTCACTGATGTAAAAATCGCTTTACGTTATTGCACTTTCTTAACTCCTGTGTTCCTTTCAAAGGTGTCTTTCTTATCATTTATCAGTCAGTAAATCTCTAGATAACTCTCATTAATGAAACTCTGTGGAACCAGCTGTAGCTTTCTCTTATCAAATAATATTAGAAGGCAATAATTCGCATAAGAAGAGACAAATTGCAAGCTATAAGCATTTGATAAGAATCATATTAGAGATATAATTCTTTATCAAAGTGAGTGATGAGGTTTACTTAGAATCGATAACCTACCCATGCCAATCGAAAAATATTCCTGCTAAAATAGTCTTTGTGATATTGATACAAAACTTCATGTGGTGCTTGTTGTTAAAAACTAGTCAGCAGAGATGAAATCTTGCTACGTTTAGCGTTATGACATCGAGCACAGATACACAAATGTTTTTTTACAAATAATATCAGATGATTGTTCTTTAATGAGAGAGAATGATGTCTTGTTCGAATCATTAACTTGTTCATCAAACCATAGCCAGTGATATGAGTTTGAGGAGAGCATGGCCCCATAATTCTGTAAAACTGCAAAGTAAAGGAGCTCGTGCCAGAAGTTGACGGCATTTCTGGTTTCGAAAGTTTACTCACGTGACCAATGAAATGAATAGAAGAATAACTTTGCAATATATACAGATAGAGAGAAATTATCGTCATTCTTTGACCAGATAGATTTTATGCTCATCTGCTGATGTCATATTTTCGATATATTTTGTCTATTTTAATGACCTATGGGACCTCTATGAACACTTACGTCAGTTTTATAAACTTTAAAATGATATTTTAAATTTAGTAAGTTTATTTTCCTTCTTTAATGAGATAGACTTGACGGCCATCGCGTTATGTTTCACTTATGATATATCTTCTCTGTGTTTTGTCTGATTTAAGTCTCCTCTGTAAACTCTTGTCAGTTTAATATTACTATATAATTTCCATCTTTCATCAGTTAAGGAAATCATTTAACAAATAAGGGATTCTTTAGCCAAAATTTCTGAAATGTTTTCAAGTATTTAGTCCAACTTTTTTTTAAATTTCCATTTATTTATTTTCCACAAAAATAAAAGATAGATAAACTGTGCATACGAAAACTTCAGGCAAATTAAGCCGCTGAAGTTCTAATCACACCCACTGAGACACAAGAGAACTATAAGCAGACCTTAATCATGTAACACGTGAAACTCGGGGTTGGTAAAGTTATACATTCATTTCGAGCTAAATATTCAACCAGAAATTGATTTGGAAGGGTGAAAAATTGAAAATCGGAATCGCATGATAATTCAGTTGGTCAGTAAGTTCTTAGATCTGAAAAGAATTGATTTTTCGGATAAGTAAACCCTGCATCTCTTTGAGCCATTAACGTATAGCGTGGATCGTTCCACGATGCTCCACATGACGATGTATGGTGCATTGTTGTCCTCTCGGTCCCAGACATGGCTAGCAAACTTTGTGGGGTTTTTTCTTGTCTATATATCGGAAAGAAGAGTGGTGATTAGCTTATACTTTTTTTAAAGTCCCTTTCGCATATACCAACGTAAATTTCATTTTGAGTTTCATAATCTTTGAGCACTAATGTGATTTAAGCTCCATACACCACTAAGCTAATTATACATGTGTACTCAATTGGGTAATTTTCTGGGACTCTACAGTTACAACTTAAAGCAGGCGCCTGGTGTTACCTGCGAGTGATAATATTTTAACGCTGGCACAGCAACTGAATGAAACATTCATTGAACGTCCATTAAAAAATTTTCTATAACTTTGGCTACCTGGGAAATGCCTATCTATGAAGGCCAGGAACTTTATACCTACATTAATCTTGACATTCAAAGAGAAAGGGCGGGGGAATGCAAAACATATAATCTTCCTGCGTCTATTTCGAAGTTTCATATTTTCAATCATAGGACAGTAAGCTATCTTCTTGAAGCCAGTGTTAGTTAAGTGTCTCCGTTTTAGTGTATCGACACGGGTACATAAAATATTTCATGGTACCTGTACTAAAGGATCGTTGTTGGAGGGGGGGGGGCCACCACGCCGTCTGTTGTACCCATACAAACGCCGTCATAACTGCTGTCATAGACGTTGCAGCTACCTCCTCAACATCATAAACGAGCTGTGCTTTTTTTTTATATATCAACCCGACTCGGCAGCACGGGGAAATACATGTGACTGTTCAGAAAAATGGCTTTCTTGAAAGAAAGTACTTTCAACGTGCTCTGCTGCATTCATCGTTGCTAAACAGCCTGCTGCCATTGCATTGCTGCGCAAATGAGCGCTGCATATGAATCATTTATGGGGTAAGTATGCAGAATGAATATAAACTACCTTCGCTTTTCATGTTCACCATTTGCTATCTCTACTGTGTATTTACTGGAATACATAAAACGTGAATAAGAAAAACTGTAAATCAACATAAAAAATAAAAACAAAATCAAAAACAAAAGCGTAGAAAGGTTTTTCATGGATTTAATATATTTATTTCCTGTAACTATGGGAGATAATATATACCTACGCCCGTACATGCACGCATACATACATACATACATACATACATACATACATACATATATATATATACATGCATGCATATATACATACATGTGTAAAACGTTATATATTAATATGTGTGTATATGCATATAAGCATATATATCTATATATCTATATCTATATCTATATCTATATCTATATATATATATATATATATATATATATATATATATATATATATATATATATATATGTATGTATGTATATAAGTATCTATCTATCTACACACACACACACACACACACACACACATACACCCGCCTATATATATAGATACACACACAATCTAATAGAATCTGAATTACTCGGTATGTCAAGGATCAAGCCTGCGTGACATTTATACTACTACTACTACTACTACTACTACTACTACTACTACTACTACTACTACTACTACTACTACTACTACTATTAATAATAATAATAATGAAGATGATGATGGTAATAATAATAATAATAATAATAATAATAATAATAATAATAATAATAATAAAATCTAGTGAATCTTACATAGCTGTTATAAATAATTCAAGAAAAAAAAATCCACCACAATAAAATTATCTTCCACACCTATCCTTAAAATTCATCTATTTTTATTTATTTCAGAAAATACTTATCTATGTAACTTCACTTGAATTTATATTTGAAAAGACATAAAAATGTCATTTTAGAAGCTTTGAACTCGTGTTATAGTTTTAACGATACAAATACTACTCATATAATATAAAATAAGAGGTTTTTAAAAAAAATTTTGAACTGTTTAAAAAGTCGTTAAAAAAATTACTCTTTAATATTCAATTCATGAAGAATATTTCGTGGTGCTTTTGTTGTTTTTGTTTTTTGCTTTTAATTTTTGTATTACAACTGATTGATAGTCGTGGGACAAGAAATGGGAGATGAGCGAAAATGGTGAAGACAGAAAGAATTCTGTGCAACAATTCCCTTACAACCGATGCACACACATGCGCGTACGAACGCTTTCACACTGACGTATAATATATATGTGTGTGTGTGTGCGTGCGTGTGTGTGTGTGTGTGTCCAAGTTTATATATATTTGTATATATGTATGCATAAATGCATAAAACATACTTATACATGTATACACTGTCAGTAATATTGCTTGCCAACCTTATATATATATATATATACACTAGTTTATATATATTTACATATATAAATTAGTTTACATTTAAACACAAAGAGGTGAGCCTTAAACAGGTCGCCTTGCATACTAGAAGGAACAGTCAAAAGGTCCAAACTACAGTTAAGAGCAATTTCGAATTGATATGTTAATGTTTTGGCGTATCCGCTGATGAGAACTTCGCTTTGCAAATTATTTTATTTGCTAATTAAAGTTCGAAACCTAAGGTCCGGCTGTAAAACATGGTAAATGTTTTTATTTTTCATTCCCTTTGAAATTGCTCATAACTGTGGTTTGGACTTTTTGACTGTTCCTTCTAGTATGTAAGGCGACCTGTTTAAGGGTTACCTCTTTGTGTTTAAATGTACACTAATTTTATATGAAAAATATGTCTATTGACTTTGTATACATGCTAGGCCACAGGTAGAAAAATGTCTATAATTTTTCCGACCCTATATTAATTTAAAGAAAATATATATATATATGCATACGTACATAATACATAGTTACATATATATACATGTATGCACTGTCAATTATATTGCTTGTCAACCCAACATAGTCTGATTTTCGCGTTTTATTATTTATAATTTTTACAATTTATTATAATATTATAATAATAAAATAATATATAACGTGATAAATGTAATACTTAAATGCGTTCCGCAATCATTAGGTTTATGTAGTAGTGGTGACAGTCGTCTTCCACAACCGACAACTTACGTGTATATATATGTATATATATATATATATATATATATATATATATATATATATATATATATATATATATATATATATATATATATATATATCAAAATAAACACCAAGGATATCCAAAGTTAATGCAGTACGATCGGTTCATGCAACTCCATTTATTTAAGCAATGTGAACATTACATCAAATGTATAATGTAGAGCAATCCTCAGCGGCACAAAAATATATCCTTCTGTTGAAATGTAATTTCAGTAAATTTCTAAATTTTTGTGCAGCTGAGGATTGCTCTGCATTTTACATTCGATGTAATGTTGACATTGCTTAAATAAATGGAGTCGCATGAAACGATCGTACTGTATTAACTTTGGATATTCTTGTTGCTTATTTTGATTTTAATCACCTTATTTTGAAATTGTATGGATAATACCAAATTAATTCTGGTGCCTAAACTTAAGTACCATATTCACCTTGAATCTATATATATATATCGGTTTAGCTGTGTTTCGGCAAAAGCCTCAGAATACGCTCTTAAAAGCTCCCGTGCTTCTCTTTGTCGGTTACCACCTGTTAATTCCATCTTCTTGGGTAATTCGATCGTATGGTTATACAACGTGGAACTCCCTTTAGCTTAGGATAAATATAATAATAACAATAATAAATTGGAGATGGAAATTCACAGGCTTTATTAATGTATTACAAAATATGTTTCTACACCGCCACACGTTGATTCAGCAATAATATTCCTTATTCATAAGGATGTACCAGCCTCTATATTTTCTACTGTTATAATTATTACTAATATACAATCCAGATAATATTACCATCCAGCCAAGGCGGCGAGCTGGCAGAAACGTTAGCACGCTGGGGGAAATGCTTAGCGGTATTTCGTCTGTCTTTACGTCCTGAGCTCAAATTTCACCGAGATTAACTTTGCCTTTCATCCTTTCGTGTTCGATAAATTAAGTACCAGCTGCGTACTGGGGTCAATCTAATCGACTGCTCTTCCCCCAAAATTTGGGGCCTTGTGCCGAGAGTAGTAAAGAATATTCCTTATTCATAAGATATGTTTATCTGTGATTAGTCACAAGAAAAGGCCAACAATTGAATAAAATGATTTAATTGATGTAAAATTGTAAATGTCCTTAAAGTCAGCAGAGCCGGCTTGCAGAAACAAAAATGCCACACCTGAGGAAGCATCCACGTTGAAAAGGGGGGATGAAAAACGAAAAACTTCAAATTCCTAAATATGAAGAGTAATCCTCTCATAATAATTCTGCTTGTCATTATGTTACTTAGCCTGTCGGTAACGCATTCACGTGATTAGAGAAAAAGAGGAAGAAAGGAAAGAGGGAGAGGGAAAAAGAAGGTGAGAGAAGCGTCCATAACGTGAGGTAGAAGGAACGTATTTGTAACGCTTTCGCGTGATTAGTTGAAGGGGAAAGAGAGAACAAGAGCAAGAAAAAGGAAAGGGAAAAAGAGGATAAGGTGAAGAGTGAGGCAGAAAGAGAGAGAAAAAACAGAGAGAAGCGTCCATGACATGTGGTAGGGAGAACTTAATATTTATTACGTAATATTATTAAAAATATTTATTACGTAATATTTATTAAAAAAGTTAGTCGAAGGTAGTGATATAGAGGAAGTTTAGGAGTATTATTTTAGCAGAGGGGTGATGTTCTGATGGTGAGATTAAAGAAAGGCAGAGAGAGAGAGAGAGATGATGGTAATGGTGGCGGTGGAGCTGGAGATGGTGAGTGCATAGTGAAAAGTAATTTTTCTTTTAACTGAGCTAACTTTTTTTTTTTATATTACCTATTACTTAACACATGCGCATCCAAAACTTGCCATTCACTTCAGAAAGAAACCAGTTTCCCGTTCGCTTTTCATATGCAATGACTATCAATAAACCACAAGAACAGATATTTGATAAACTGCGGCTGTTCTTGCCTGAACCTGAATTCGGCCATGGTCAGCTATATGTTGCATTCTCAAAGGTTTGCAAATTACCTGATGTGAGAGTTAAAGTTAACAACACTTAAAAACAAGGGAAAAGAAGAAGGAGAACTTACACGAAGAACATTGCCCGCAAGGAAGTATTGGACTGAATGGTGTACGCCAATTGAAATGTGTATTGGCTCTGATCCATCGCCTTGTCTTATAAGTTACCAACAATATGGTTTTCAAAGTATGCCATGTTGCATTAAACTTTTACTCTTGTGAAATTATGACAGCTATATTTTAGATATAAAATAGTTCTTTTAATATAAAATTTTTTTGTTTTCTAGATATGAAATTGTGACCATGTAAATTTGAAAATGTAATTTTTTCAGTTTAACGGGAAAAATGGAAAAATAAGAGTGAATATTTATTTTGTGAGTGTTGTGTATTAAGTCTATAAAATTGTGCATAAAGTATATAAAGTATATATATAAAGTGCATTAAATAATCATCGTATTCCAGTTACTTCATTTTCCAATGAATAGCAGATGGGCGACTATCTTTTTGACACACACACAACACAGACTACGCTTTCAGGCTTTTTGGATAAAGTCTTCAGGAATAACCCTATAGTTTTACTATTAATTACGTGAAATATTCACAGGTCCCTCTAGTAAGTAATATCTTATGAATGTAGAAGAGTGTTATCTAATGAGCGTGTTGGGTGCAGAAACATATGCTGTGTGCATTAATAAAGCCTATGAATTTTCATCTGCAAGTTATTATTGTTATTATCATATTTATCCTAAGCTGAAGGGAGTTCTACCTTGTATAACCACACCATCGGATTACTCTAGAATATGGTATTAACAGGTGGTAGCCGACAAGGAAAAGCACAGGAGCTTTTAAGAGCACATTCTGAGGCTTTTGCCCAAACAAAACTAAACAGATATATATATATATATAGCTTTTTTAGCTGCTATTTCTGAACTTCGGTATATGGTGAAGCAAATATTTGCTGATCCCTTAATTATGTTTATAAATATATATGAGCTTTTAAATAAGTTCTCCACCAATAATGGTGCTTACATACCGATGGGCTTGGTAAAAATTATTAATTATTAATTGTTGATTTATTAATGAATTAATAAATTGATAATCCTTTACCCTTTTAATTTGTATATATATATATATATATATATATATATATATATATACATACAGATAGATAGATAGATAGATAGATAGATAGATAGATAGCAGTTGTCGGTTGTGGAAGACGACTGTCACCACTACTACAGAAACCTGATGATTGCGGAACGCATTTAAGTATTACACTTATCACGATATATATTATTCTATTATTATAATAATAACGATAGTTATTATTATAGTTGAGTTTTCGATCTATTACATTTCCATTCACAACACGGATGTAATTTAAGAATATAGACCAGTTTCAGTCGGTGGACTGAGAGAATCGTTAGCACGCCGGGCAAAATGTTTTGTAGCATTTCATCCGTCTTTACATTCTGAGTTCAAAATCTGCCGGGGGTCGACTTTGCCATTCATCATTTCGAGGTCTATGAAATAAAAACCATTTGAGCACTGGCATCGATGTAATCGACTAAACCACTTCCCACGAAATTAGTGGCCTTGTGCCAAAATTTGAAACCGATATTTCCTTTTTATATACAGTACACTGTCTATCGATAGCTTCACTAGTATGATTGTGTGGTTGAGTATCATGTTTACCCATTCATACATTTGCATCTGTTTATATACGTAAGGGCAAAGGTGCGTGTCTGTATGAATGAACATGAGATAGGGAGGAGGTGAAAGAGATGTAGAAAGAGTAAAAAGAAAAAAAAACATTATCACGATGGGTTTATTGAAATAATATAACAATCCGGATCACTAAATCATCAGTAATAGAGATTTCGCCTTTGTCTAAAAAGCATGCGCATCTATACTGATCGATCGAACAATTCTCTTCCTGCTGTCAAATCATTCAATATCTATTAAGGCTGTGTTAAGACATTTATGGTGAACAGAACGATCAATTCTCCGATTTATCATTTGTAGAAAGCGGAAATGATGTTTGGGGTGATGTCGATGATGGTGGTCGTGCAGTTAGTTAGATTATGCATCGTATTTCAAATGGTTGAAGTTTCGTCTCGTTTATAACAATATTCTGTATGTAATTTGCATAACAAAATGCTGAAAGGCTTCCTGAGCTGGGTTTATGATTTTCCACTTATAAGAATACTTACTATATGATGTGCGAGGTCATTTTCTTCGTATACTTACTGCCAATTCTAACTACATTGGAAGCCGCTACATAGTCGCTGAGATGTGCTAGAAATAGTAGTTCAAATCTATGTCAAATTATATCTTAAATCATAAATAAGTGAACATTAGACCCTCATATAATGTGTGTGTATGTATGTATGTATGTACGTATGTATGCATATATGTATGTGTGCGCGCATATATATATATATGTATATATATATATATATATATATACATACACACACAAGAGTGAAGGCAAGTGGCTCAGTGGTTAGGGTAATCGGTTCATGATCGTCAAGTTGTGAGTTCGATTCCCGGCGGCGGGTTGTGTCCTTGAGTAAGTTACTTTGTTTCACGTTGCTGCAGTCCACTCAGCTGGCAAAAGCGAGCTGTACCTGTATTTCAAAGGGCCGGCCTTGTCACATTCTGTGTCACGCTGAATCTCCCTGAGAACTACGTTAAAGGTACACGCGTCTGGGGAGTACTCAGCCACCTACACGCTAATTTCACGAGCAGTCTGTTCCTCTGATCTGATCTACTGAAACCGACGGTGTGGTAGAATAAATAAGAATAAGAGTTGAATAAATCATACCAATTGTATAAGAGAAGAATCCAGTATGAATTCAGAGAATCATATGGTATCACGTTTAGCTCCCCACTGGAAATCGGCTATCGGTCTCCGTAGTAACCGATTATAATGTAGTGTAATGTATACTAAAATTAATATTACACGAAGACGGTTACGAAACGGCTGTAATCATATGGGAAAATTAGATCCATTTTCACCATTCACACCTGACTTCATGCTCTCTTTACGTACATACATATGTATAGTTGAAATTTATAGAAAAACAAACGACGAAGACATGTGTATGAACAACAAGTAAGTGTATTAGTTTGGCGCTCGGAAAATGAAAAAGTATTTTACGTTTAGTACCTACATTCTTCAACAGAAAGGTATGAGAGAAAATAAACAGAGAGAATGAAAAAAAAAAACTATAGATTTCAGCAGTCAAACATGGCGAATGATTGGGAAAAAAAGAGGTTGAATGAAAAGGAAATAATTAAGTGCTGGTGATCTCAACAAAAGAAGGTGCGCGTGTATGTATGCGAGAATGGTGTGTGTGAGTGTGTAAGTGTGTGTGAATAGGGACGAGTGACTCTGACGTGTGTGTGTGCGTGTGTAACGAGTGTGTGTGCGTATATTGTGTGTAGCAGTTGATGTGTGCTTTTTCACGTGGTGTGTGCACATGTGTGTGTGTATGTGACCAAACAGTGTGCATGTGTATGGTGTATATATGTGGACGAAAGTTGTCATTGTTTATGTATGTTGTGTGTATTAATGAGTGTTGCATGTGTATGCATATATAACCTGTGTTCACAGTGAACGTAATGGTTGCCTCGCTTGTGTGGGTGTGGGATTGTGCATGATGGTATGTGGTGTGTGCTAAGTTAAACAGTTTGTGTGGCTGCTCATATAGTGGTCTGTATGGTGACGCTCTGGAAGATTGTGTGTGGGCGTGCGGATAATGGTGTGTGGTGTGGGTGCTAGTGTGTGTGGAGTTGTGTGGGGTTGGTATCAAATGAAGGGAGGAGGTGAGGTTGGTGTCAGAGGAAGAGAGGGGGTGAGTTGAGTCCATGTGGCGCAAAGGAGCGCAGAGAGAAGAATAATTCCGGATGACGCCTGTGCACTCACTCATTCACATACACACACACACGTACACACGCACATATGCACATACATATATTCATATATTAATATGTACATATATATATATATATTAAACAACAATATCACTTGATAACTTTTTCTGGACTTAGACTGATGCAGTTTGATAAAGAGAGAGTGGTTAATATAAATTCAGTTAAAACAAAATACAAATTCAATAAAAAAATGTAACTTAGTATAATTCAATTAAGAAGAGTTTATATTCTATTATAACCAGAGAATGGGAAAATATATTCCTTAATCATCAATAAGTTGATATGAATGTGGCAAGTCTGCTTGACGAGATAATGTTATTGTTAATTGTACAAGGGCTTCATGGAATGCCTACGTCAAGAAGTGTTACATGAAGTACGATGAAATGTTACGAAACAGAAACGAAAGCAGGTTGCACAAGAAGCGTTATTGAAATATATATAAAAGCTGTGGCGTATTCGCCAGTTGTAAACGATAGATGATTGTTCTGCAACTTTTTGCTAAGCAACCTGCATAAATAATATATTTTTTTTGTGTGATCAAATGTCTGTATTGTATACGAGCTCAATCTCTACGTTATATCGGCATTACCCATGCAAATGCACTGCATATATCACATGTCAGACGTTGAAGTGATCACAGAGCAACGTGAAATGAAGTGTTTTTTTTTTTTTTTTTCAAGAACAGAACGCACGACACGGTCCTGAAATCGAATTCACGATCGTTACTCAATATTTGTTTCGAGGGAGATGAATGATTTCATTATGTTCTCATAACATCAAGTAGTTCGCTGAACTTGTTAGAAATACAGTGAAATCTTCACCGTCAAATACACCTTGTAATCATACATAAGTATATTGGAAAATGAAGTTGTAATTATACTATGCCTGGCGAGAGAGGGAGAGAGAGAGAGAGAGAGAGAGAGAGAGAGAGAGAGAGAGAGAGAGAGAGAGAGAGTGAAAGAGAGAGAGTGAGAGAGAGAGAAATGAGACGGGTATAACTGGAATGCCATTGACAGGCATGGTTGATGTCAGTGCTCAGCAGCAGCAGCAACAACAACAACAACAACAACAACAACAACAACAACAGTAACTAAACTACCATCGCCACCACAACTACTACTCCCGCCGCCATCACAACCAGCACTAGCAGCTGGTGTAACAACAACAATGAAAAGAACAACTATCACAAGAACAATAACAACAACGAATGTTATCTAGCCTTACTCTTCCTTCAGGATGTTTTAGGTCCATGTATCAACAACAACAACAACAATAGCAAAAATGAACGTGGAAATATGAAGAAACGTACCTAGCACCTGCTTTACCATTGATCTTAGATTACGTTTATTTTATGAGAGTAGATTATCTCAGTAGTTTAGTCTTGGTTTAAATATCTTAGTAAACGTGTGCATCTGTTATTCTCAGGGTCTACGAAATTAGATAAAATCTCAAAAAATTTTCAATTGGCATTTCTTTCATTGAACCATACATTATTTCTTGCATATTACACAATATTGAAAAACGCTAATGTCTTATGTAAATTTGTGTACGAACACACATACTCACTCACACTTACTCTCTGTTTCCTCCTCCCCCTCTCTCTCTCATAGACACATACACGCACTCACAGAAATTCAGCTTTGGCCCCGCGGAGGAATTACCTTTGTAGCCAACGAGCCCACCGAGTTGCCTCTTTCTGCAATACACTGTCTTCCAGTAATAGTGATTTTTACAGACAGTTATAAACCAGATCAAGTCACCAGTTCAATCATTGAGAATAGGTGGTATCACAAAGTTCCTGGACTAGTTATGTTTAATGAAAAATAACTTATTTACCTAAGTTTTAACATCATCTCCTTCGAAATAGTCATCTTGCACAGCAATACACCGGAGACTTTCGGAATCCGGACTGGAATTGGTTTTCCGTAAGCAAGTCGAGGATCTTCTGCGATTCCCTTTTGATCTCAACAACAGTGTTAAAATGGCGAACTTTGAGCTCCATATTCATCTTCAGGAAGAGATAGAAGTCCGCAGATGCTAAATCTGGTGAGGGTGCAGAAGCAAAGTAATACCAAGCGATAACATGTTGTTTTTGGCGAGAAACTTACGTGTGAGGAGAGCTTGGTGACAGGGTGCAATGTCACCGTGAAGAATCCAATTCTTCTCGCTCCACAGATCCGGTTGGTCTCGCCAAATGTCCTCCCTCAAATGCTTCAGAACGTCGTTGATTGTCTTGCGACGAGACTCCACATTTCCGGGGTCGACACTCACGGCAGGTCTTCCAGATCGCTCGTCTTCTTCTTTGGACGTTCTTCCACTTTTGACGTTTTTCCGCGCCACTCGAAACATTGCATACGACCCACTGACTCGTCACTGTAAACTTGCCGAAGCATGCTGAATGTCTCTGTAGCAGACTTCACAAGTTTAACGCGAAATTTCATGTTGGCTCTTTGTTTCACCTTCCTGTCCATGACAAAATCCATGACTACACCATACACGTAATCACAGAACCACAAATTTCACAACTTGCGAAGTAAACACAACGGCGTAACTCGGAAAACTGCTTCATGGATGTCACTGCTAGCTCTCATTGCGCACGCAACCGTGTGCTGCCATCAGCTGGTGTGCTACAGAACTATTCCTGGAACCTTTCGATACTACATCCTCCATTTTCAGCTAGTATCTTACCATTGTAACGCCATCTTTCACAATATCGTCTGAAAGATCACGCCCGTATACGATGTTTGTGACTGGAGAAAATTCTGATCGTGGGCTCCATCCTTCATCTTCTCGTTGCTAGAAATTGGTTTTGTGAATGCCTATTTCTCGGAGAAGAAAATTCAGTCACCGTGTTTGTTTTTCAAGCCTTAATTGCAGAGTGTTACCTACCATGGTGGTTGGTTCGTTTCTTAATTTCCCCGAGGCTGATCTCAAGGCTGCAATAATACGGGATTAAGATTTTAAATGTAAACAATATTTTCAGTTGTTCGAATTCCACCAACATTGATTTTATGTTTCATCTCTTCGGGGTCGATAGAATAAGTACCAGTTTGTTACTGGGTCGATGTAATCAGCTTACCCCTTCCATCGAAATTGTTGGCCTTGATCCAAAATTTTAAACATCAACAGTAATAATAATAATAATAATAATAATAATAATAATAATAATAATAATAATAATTATTATTATTATTATTATTATTATTATTATCATTATTATTATCATTATCATTATTATTATTATTATTATTATTATTATTATTATTATTATTATTATTATTATTATTATTATTACTATTATTATTATTATTATTATTATTACTATCATTATTATTGTTATCATCATTATTATTATTGTTATTAAGGTGGCGAGCTGGGAGAATCGTTAGCATGCCGAGCAAAATGTTTGGTGGCATTTTGTCCGTCTTTACGTTCAAATTTCGCCAGGGTCGACTTTGCCTTTCATCCTGTTGGGGTCGGTAAATTAAGTATCAGGGAAACACTGGGGTCGATGTAATCGACCAGTTCCCTCCCCAAAAATTTCAGGTCTTGTGCCTTTAGTAGAAAGGATTATTATCGTTATTCCTTACTACTACGATACTGCGATACATACATACATATATATATATATATATATATATATATATATATATAGGGAGAATTCACAAAAAAAGCAAAAGACGAAGACAGGTGGTGTAGAAAACGAACAGATGTATTAGTATAACGCTCGGGAAGTGAAAAAGTCTTTAACGTTTCGAGCCTACGCTCTTCCACAGAAAGGAACACGGAAAGAAACAAGGAGAGAAAATAAAGAATGTGTAGTGGCTAGCGATCTATACACACACACACACACACACACGCACGCACACACACACACACACACACACACACACACACACACACACACACACACACACACACACACACAGTACATATGTGTATGTATATAACTTATTGCAAAAAGTGAGGAAGTCGCAATTTTCGAATAGAGATTTTACTTAAAAGTTATTAACTATTTCAAAAATAATCTTAGAAACGCAGAACGACACGAATCTTTTGCAATGAAGTTTACGTAATGTCTGTCAGCGGTTTCGTTGTATGTATGTATGTATGTTTGTATGTATGAATGTATGTATGTATGTATGTATGTATGAATGTATGTATGTATGTATGTATATATGTGTGTAAACACACAAGACAAAACATAACTAATCTTACAGTGAGGCTTCCCTTTCACATACTGTGTTAGACTTTTATGTATTTAATTATACTCTCGAATCCATCTTGGTCAACTTGGCCTTACACCTTTAATTGCAATGTCAAATTTCTCTCTCCTAGGTTGATTTAATCGAAAACTTCCTCTTTCTTTCAAAAGATACAACGGATGTTTATCATGCAATTCTCGGTTTGTTTATTAAAATTATTTTCTGAAGTGTAATTCCCTCATAGACTTATTGTTTCCTTTCCTGTATTATTGCGTCGTCGAATTGTATTGTCGCTTAAGATACACGAACGAAAGTATTCATTTTAATTTTATTTGGCGCTTTTATCCTTACCATTGTCATCATCCACGTTGCTGTTGTGTAGTAGCCATTACTGTTCGTTTCTGTATAATTTCAATGATTATGTTGTTGTCATTGTTATTCATGTTGTAGTCGTCGTTATTTTTGGTGTTGTTGCACTTCGTATTGTGTTCGTTACTGTCATTGTTGTCGTTGTTGTTACTGTTGTTCGTATTATCGGCATGGACGCATAAATTGGATTTGTTTTAGTGTATTATTTCAATTTCTTTCGAAGGAAAACGGTAGCCACCGTCGTTATGAGGAAACATTTCTAACAAAAATACAAATATCATTGAAGCTACGTTGTATATATGGTTCTTCCTGCACAAATGGAACATGCAACGAATAATAAAATTCTTATCCCAAGTTTCTTTTCCTCTTCATCGATGTAATAAGAATAACTACAACTATTTTACTTGTCAAAAAAAGAAGTAATATCAAAAATTTAAATGTAACTATTAAACCCCATCTTTTCTCGGTAAAGTCAATAGCAATAAGCAAAATAATTGCTTCTGATTTGGGCACAAGGCCAGCAATTCTGGGGGTCAGGTGTTAGTCGAAATCATCGACATTATTACCCCACTTTATTATATCAACTCTGAAGAGATGAAACACAACATTGATGTTGGCACACTAGCGTAGCCAGAGGGGGCGATTCACCCTGGGCTTCATTTTTATGGGTCAGCACCACCTTTGAGTCTGTTGTAGGCAATATGTATTTTTTGTGGTGGAAAAATGAAGGGCTGTCACGGAATATATAGAGCCAAAACAAATGTCGCAAAGAATTTTTTCGACGCTCTAACGATTCTCTCAGATCTCTAATAATAGTAACGGTTTCTAATTTATGCAGTATTTTAGGAATTTTGAGGCAAGGATAAATTAGCAGCTTTGTGGTACTTTAGTTTATCGATTACTCGATACATGTGCAACTCAGAATCCGCCCCCACAAAAAGTCATGGGACTTTCTCAATACGTAACCAGTACAGTGCCATTTTCTATTCAATTACCTTCAAATACTAAACAAGCCTTCACAACAAAATCGGCGTAATACGCAAATAATATGGTGGGGGCACGTAGTTTAGTGGTTAGGGTGTGGGAGTCATGATCGCAAGATCGTGGTTTCGATTCCTGGACCGGGTGACGCGTTGTGTTTTTGAGCAAAACGCTTCCTTTCACGTTGCTCCAATCTACTCAGATAGCAAAAATAAGTATTACGATGAAGCCACGACAGGCTTAGTAAGCCGGCAATGGATGGTGGACCCGCCTAAGAAAAAATCAACAACAACAACAAAACAGTAAGTGCAGGCGTGACTGTGTGGTAAGAAGCTTACCGTTACGTTCTGAGTTCAAATTCCGCCGAGGTCGACTTTGCCTTTTATCCTTTCGGGGTCGATAAATTAAGTACCAGTTACGCACTGGGGTCGATGTAATCGACTTAACCCCTTTATCTGTCCTTGTTTGTCCCCTCTATGTTTAGCCCCTTGTGGGCAATACCGAAATAAGAAGCTTGCTTCCCTACCACATAGATCCGGGTTCAGTCCCACTGCGTGGTAGCTTGGGTAAGTGTCTTCTACTATGACCTTGGGCCAACCAAGCCTTGTGAGTAGATTTGGTAGACGGAAACTGAAAGAAGCTCGTTGTAGTATATATATATATATATATATATACGTGTGTGTATGTGTGTGTTTATGTCTGTGTTTGTCCCCCACCACTACTTGACAACTGGTGTTGGTGTGTTTACGTCTCCGTAACATAGTGGTTCGGCAAAACAGACCTATAGAATAAGTACCAGACTTAAAAAAAGTACTGGGTTCGATTCAGTCGACTGAAAAGAGAAAAACATTCTCCAAGCAGGTGCTCCAGCATGGCTGCAGTCTACTGATTGAAACAAGTAAAAATAAAAGGAAATTTTGGACTGAAGAAACGTTAAATGAAATGTCTTGCTCAAGGTCACAACACGCCGCCAGGTATTGAACTCGGAACCTTACGATCGCGAGCCGAATACCCCAACCACGAAGCTATGCGCCTTCACAATCAAAATTCTACAACGTAGTTAATTAGAAGGTAAGATATTTTGTGCACTTGAGGAACACAAGTATACCTTGAGATGCTGTGACACAAAATGGCGTGAAATGATTGGAAGACGTTACGATAATAATTTCTGACAAAGGTTGTATTTGGTTATATCGGTTCCATTCGGTTACATCCATTTCTACTCAAGGCAAGAGGCCCGAAATTTTTGGGGCGGGGACTAGTCGATTACATCGATCCCAGTATGCAACTGGTACTCAATTTATCGACTCCGAAAGGAAGAAAGGCAAAGTTGACCTCGGCGGAATTTGAACTGAGAACGTAAAGACAGACGAAATACCGCTAAGCATTTCGCCCGGCGTACTAACGTTTCTTATTTCTTTATTGCCAACAAGGGGCAAAACATAGAGGGGACAAACAAGGACAGACAAACGGATTAAGTCGATTACATCGACCCCAGTGCGTAACTGCTATTCAATTTATCGATCCCGAAAGAATGAAAGGCAAAGTCGACCTCGGCGGAATTTGAACTCAGAACGTAGCGGTAGACGAAATACCGCTAAGCATTTCTCCCGGCGTGCTAACGTTTCTGCTAGGTCGATGCCTTACTACTCGGTTATATCGATGTCAAGATTTTACTGGTATTTCAATTAGAAGTTCGAGGGAAATATAGTCAAAATAGATTTAGGCAGGATGTGGGATCAACATATAAAGAAACAATGTGTTTTCTCTTGACACTAATAATTTTACCGTTAATAATTATGATGGGGCCTTTTCATGCTGCAGTGATACAGAATGAAGGATTTTATTAAGAGGAAACACACACACACAAACAGGGGAAACGTTACTTCGAGTAAGAAAAGAATAATATAAATAATATGGCACCGTGGGCAAGTGACTTCTACTTTAGCTCCGAGTTCCGGGCTGACCAAAGCCTTGTGAGTGGATTTGACGGAAGCTGAAAGAAGCATGTCATGCGTGCGCACACACACACACACACACACACGAATATGATTGTATGTACTGCATGTGTTTGTGTGCATTTATCTAGGTGTATGTGTCTTTATGTTTGTTCTCTACCACCACTTGAAAATAGATGTTGGCTTGCCTACGTCTCCATAGCGTAGAATGAGAACCGGGCTTAAGAAGAAAGTACTTGGATCGATTAGTTCGACTAAAATACTTCAAGGCGGTGCCCCAGCATAGCTGCAGTCCAATGACCGAGACAAGTAAAAGATAAAAGGTAAGAGTTACCCGCCAAAAAGGAGATGGCCACAGAGGACACTATATGGCTATTTGCTTTTAAAGTGTACTACAAGACTTCGGCTGAAGTAATAAAGAATACTCTACGTAGTCGCTCAACTTGTTAGAAATAGCAGCCAAATCTCCCTCGAGTAACACACGCACGCACATACTACATTACAAAATCGAAATACACATTGGATAAAGTAATTTTAGGTACGCAACACCTGAAAAAAATTATGATGAGAAAGTGATGGCCATAGTGTCTTTGATCGTAGATCTGCTTAATCGAAGATGATCTGAGGCTAAACAACAACAATACTGCTTGTCCTCAGTCGAATGTCTATATTCTCCCTCTCTCTCTCTCTCTTTCACTCTCTCACATTCTCTCACATACTCTAATATAGAAAGCTGAGAGCAATGAAAAGAGCTATGAAATCAGGATCTAGAGTAGCTACATAAAGTATTGGTAGTTCTAAGTCAGCACATGTAGCTTCAAAGTGAAAATAACAATTTCAAAATGAGCATGTAGCATTTCAATTAGGAAAGCAATTTTAAAGTGAGCATAGTTCAAATCAACAAGATGATACTATATAATGTCCAAGAGAGCATATACCGCATCAAAGTGAGATTAACAATTTCAAAGCGAGTACATTACACTTAAAACTTAAAATGACTTAACTCGTCGACGATTCAATAAAAATGCAATTTTTTTCTCGGAATTTTTTCTCATTGATAAAGTTTATAATTATATGAGGCTTTGAAATTGTATTGTTTATGTCGCTTTGTATATTATACATCAAACTGTAGTAATTGAATATTTTTTCACAAAATAAACACGAATAAGTGAATTTGTGATATTGCGTTTCTATGGCGAGTGAACTGCATACTGATCTTGGTTTTGCAAATACACACAAATAGCACATATTTTTTTAACCCTGTTACAGAGTATGTATATCCTCTGTTGGTACTGTTCATTTATAAAGTAATGTAATATGCGAATTTGCATTCACTTCTACATAATCCTGCAAGTTCTTATGAAAATCCATAATAAAATATAAAAAATTTAGTAATGAGATTCAATGCGGTTGAATACGCCAAAATGGAATATGACACTACTTGGAACACATACACACACGCACTTCAGTGTGATATTCTGTATAAACAAGACAAAATGACAAATCTGTTCTTTTTCAATGACAGGAGGTCAAACTACAAAAGTGTTATTTCCATTGTTATAGCTTGCTTCCGATTCTGGAATTGCTATTCCTGCTATGAAGTGAGAAAAGTGATTTCAAAGCCTCATTCTGGAATCATAAATCTCACTTTGAAATCGCATGAGTTCATGTAGGATTGCAAATATTGAAGTGGTTATCTGCGTCGGTAAAAATTATTTACCGGATTGTGCAAATAAGAATACGTTTGCTTGCTGTGAGGTAAAAGAGAATTCATTCATTTCACGTCAAGTCCATCGTCGGAGAGAGAAAATATTTTTGTAAAAGCCAATCGAAATTGAATAATGGCTTCCCATCATTTTAGCATCTTTAACCCTTTAGCATTTAAACCGGTCATATCGGGTTCAAATATGCTTTATGTTCAAACCAGCCATATCTGGCCTCTCACACGTACCTTACAATGTTATCCTAAAAATAAACATTTACATCATAAAAATCTTGAAGCTATAAGATAATGCATGATTAATTCAAAACAATATGAATAAAATTACATTTGACAAAGAAATCTTAATACTAAAGAGTTAAAGTGATTAATCTTGGATTGATGCTTTTGTTTTAGTCTTATATCAACCCTAATTGAGCAAACCAATACTAAAAGGTGTCCAAATTTTGAAAATCCATCTGTTTATCTCACGTAGTGTCTACTGATGACCACATTATCCATTGTCTTCATCATATGTTGTATTTGAAGAAGATCTGGCTGCTATTTTTTGCAAGTTGAGTGAATGTATAGCACTTTCTCGTTGGCTCGAACGTACATGGTTAACGTTGCTGTTCTTGATGTTGAATACATACTCAGCTCTGATCGAGCAGACTTATGATGAACGTGTTCAAGCCATGTCAATGGCGTCATATTTTAGGTCTGAGGTATTTCAGAAATTTGCGGAGGGTGAAAGTGTTAACAATAGGAAAGTGTTAACAGGAGAGTGAGAACAAGACAGTAAAAACAAACTGTGAGGGCTGTTGAGCCAAGACGATAGAAAAATTATTATGAACGCTAGGTAGACGTGCCATGAGAGAAGAGACAGAAAAAAACATGTCTTTTCTTTAGGAAGGCAGTAGACAGAAAGAGAGATCCCCTTTCGTCACGTGTCAGGGACAAGAAAGGAGGAAGAGTGAGAGAGATAGAGGGAACGGTGAAAGGGAGAGAAGAAAAAGGAAAGGGTGGGAGAGAAAAACAGAAAGGATGAAGAACAAGAGAGGGAGAGAAATACACAGAGAAGAGATAGTAGAAGAGTGCGCATTGTAATTATTAAGATAAAACTTACTAGGAAAAGGATGCATAGCGTTCGATCATATAATGATATAAATAATATATAAATATACGCATATATCCATACATATATGTACATACCTACATCTGGAGCAGGGACAACTGACGAAGGGGCATACTCTTTATGTTGCATGTCTCGTTTCTCTGTTTGCTTTTTTCTTTCGTTGTTCGAAAAAAGTTCGTTTTCTGTTTTCGTTTCTCATTGTGTTTAACGTTTTTTTGATGCCCTGTACCCATGTATGCATGCATGTATACATATAGATGTAGGTATGTACATATATGTATGGATATATGCATATATTTATATATTATTTATATTATTATGTACATATATATATATATATATATATATATATATATATATATATATGTATGCACATATATATACGCATATATACATTATTTATATTATATATATATATATATATATATATATATATATATATATATATATATATAAAATGTGAAGGCGCATGATTCAGTGGTTAGACCATGAGGTTATGAGTTCGATTCCCGGACCGGGCTTCGTGTTGTGTTTTTGAGCAAGGCACTTTATTTTACGCTGCTCCAGTTCACTCGACTGTAGAAATGAGTTGCGACGTCACTGGTGCCAAGCTATATCAGCCTTTGCCTTTCCCTTGGATAAAATCGGTGGCGTAGCGAGAGGAGGCTGGTATGCATGGGCGACTGCTGGTCTTCCATAAAATCAACCCTAGATTGCGCGTTCGCCGGTGAGGCGACTTTCCGCCCAGACTTGTACCCCGGAGGGGAACCTCTTAGGTGCACCCATGGTCATTCACGACCGACGAGGTCGAGTATATATATAATGTACTTCTCTCAGTCCAAGGTGCCGTTCTGTGGAACTGAATCAAAGATAACATGGTTAGGAAGCATGCTTCTTAACCAGAGAGCCACAAATAGAAAGTAAAAGAATAGTCTTTTTATTTTCTATTATATTTCATTAGACAAGAGATCTGGAACAGCACTCAGGCATAAAGATCGACTGATAAGAGCACCTGGTCATATAACTATTCATTGTGCTATTGATAGATTAGTTAAAGATGGTACTTTGACTTGATCCTCGATCTTAGCAATTTAACTACTTCTACATTCTCTTGTATTATACCAATTTTGAAAGGACATCTATTTTATTTTTGATGTTCAAGTATCCAAAGTGATCGATAACATTTGCAGTAAGCTTGGCCGTGAGCAGAATAGACATATCACAGCTGGGCTTGAGTATTTTGAGTATTTATGGTATTTATTGTACCGTGCATCACTTAGTGAGAGAGGTAACAGCAAGGGAAAGAGAAGGGTAGTGGTAGAGATAGGGGAAGGAGAGAATGGGAGTAAGTTAGAGAGAGAGAGGGGGGAATGTGTGTGTGTGAGGGTGAGAAAGACAGAGAATAAGAGAGTGAGAAGAAGAGGATGAGAAAAAGGAGAGAAAGAGAGAGGGAGAGAGCAAGAGAGAGAGAGAGCAAGAGAGAGAGAGAGAGCAAGAGAGAGAGAGAGAGCAAGAGAGAGAGCAAGAGAGAGAGAGAGAGAGCAAGAGAGAGAGAGAGAGAGAGCAAGAGAGAGAGAGCAAGAGAGAGAGCAAGAGAGAGAGCAAGAGAGAGAGAGAGACAGCAAGAGAGAGAGAGAGCAAGAGAGAGAAAGAGAGCAAGAGAGAGAGAGAGCAAGAGAGAGAGAGAGCAAGAGAGAGAGAGAGAGCAAGAGAGAGAGAGAATGAAGGAGTGGGAGGGAGAGAAAGAGTAAGAGAGAGGTTGGCGCTGAAAAGGAAAGAATGGGAAGAAGTGAACTGAGAATTGGAATTAAATCATACATACGTACTTGTATGGAAATACGCATTCATACACATACATACACGCGCAAATACACGGGCACATACAGACACATGAAAACACACACACACACATGCACACACACACACACACACACACATATAAACGCAAACACACAGGATTCATAAAATATGAATATCGAGGTACATCAGCATGTTGTACGTCGCTGATTGTCTAGACAGAATCACGCAGACACACAGGCAGTGAAGTAGTCCATTATCAGTACAGAAACCATCGATGAAGACGAGACAATAATGTTGGGTAATCCGCAATTCCATTTGCTTACTAGTAATTCGACGAACAGTGATGCAAAATAGTTATCAACTAACAAACGAATGGACAATTTTGCGACAATTGTTTAGCAAAGAATCTTTATTTAATGTAAACATTGTACTAATATTTTGGATTACGCCATGTATTATGCAATTCTCGCGCTCATCAGGCAATATATATATATATATATATATATATATATATATATATATATATGTGTGTGTGTGTGTGTGTGTGTGTGTGTGTGTGTGTGTGTGTATAAAATTATACAAGAAGGGAAGAACCACTTATTGGTCTTCCTACATGCTGAAAAGAGATGTCAAATCCCCAAAACACGAATTAACATTCTTATTTATGCACGTTGAATGTAGGTAGGCAGGACAATTTGAAAGAATTAAAAAAAAACCCCAGTTATTTCTGTACTCCGAAGTTTCACCATTAATGATTAAAGAAATAGATATATAGATAAATAAATAAATAAATAAATGAATAAACAAATAAATAAATAAATTAATTAATTAATTTATCAATGAATCAATCATCTGTGGATCCTCAGTAGAAACTGCTGCGGTCATATAATTATAAAACTTATATACATACCTAATCACAAAGGAGACACTTGCATATCGAGTGTTATCGTTATACATCGTGAATTCAATGGGGATTTGACATCTCTTTTTAGCATGTAGAAAAACCAATTAGTGGTTCTTCCCTTCGTGCATAATTTTATACACATGTATATATTATAAAAATATTTATGGTCTACGGACATTGCTTTACGCATGCTGACTACTGGCATAAATCATTATTTTTAATAATCTTTACCCTTTATATATATATATATATATATATATATATATATATATATATATATATATATATATATGCAATCATTACATCAATTTAAATGCAGAGCTATCATCAGCTGCACAAATAAAAAGAATCAGTTGGATACATTAATATAACCTCTTATCCCTTATAAGTTGTTACTGTTCTTAAGTAGATATTTTTCAGCTACTTAGGTCTATGCAAGATGGTTATACTATATCCATATAAACGTATAAATATTTGTACGTGTGTATATATGCATACATGTGCATAACCTATAACCTCTTATTCCTTATAAATTGTCGTCTTTCTTCTTCGTAAATGGATACTTTTTAGTTACTTAAGCTTATATGAGATGGTTATTCTATATCCATATAAATGTATAAATATTTGTGCATGTGAGCACATAGATAAATGTGTGTGTGTGTGTGTGTGTGTGTGCATATACACATCTTTATTTTTTTGTGATTCTTAGGTTATAATTAATATATAGATAGCATATTTATCTTTCTAGTATTCCATAAGTAAATGCCCTGATCAGTCTTTATAGAAACCACATAATAAGTAAATAATTAAGTACATGAATGAATATTAAACTGATTCTATGTAATCTTTCTTTTTAATATTGAAATTTGATATATACATACAATTTACCTATTTTTGTTATGATATCATTTTTGATAATCTTAGATTTTATTTTTATACAACATAACACTATTGTTTATAAACAATCACTCATAGTACCCCATGATAAAATTTCCTCTGTTTTAACATAATAGGTTTTATTAGCGTCTTGCCCCTTTAACTGGTAATTAACATCTTTGTTTAGGGTCGTCCTCAACCCAGCCTCCTTTTATAGACAGTTGCTCCGCATCCAATTTACTACTCCTAATGGCTTGACAGTATTTATGACCATACCTAGCCATGAGCTGTCAACTCACTCTTACCTTTCATTCCAATCAGACACTGTCCTCTAGTCTTAGATTTAGTAGTTGATAAAAAGGCAAATAAATTAGAAATGAATCACAATCCTTTACAAGCTCTGACCCCAGTGGGCTTCATGCCTTTCTTGTAAGAGTAGTCTATTTTTAGCTACAATATTGACAACATGGATTTCTTCCATCTTCTTGCTCTGTTAAAGTATTTGGGAAAAATTATATTAATGTGTCCAAATAATTAAAATTTTATTTATTTGTGCAGCTGATGATAGCTCTGCATTTAAATTGATGTAATGATTGCATTGTTCAATTAAATGGAGTTACTTGAAACGGTCGTACTGCATCACTTCTTGATATCCTGTTGCTTGTTTTGATTTTATTCACCTTCGAGCTGTGCGGATAATACTGGACTGACTTAGTGCTGCTACTTAAGTACCTAATTCAACCGAATCTTAATTATTTCTTAACTCGTCAACCAAAAGTATATATATATATATATATATATATATATATATATATATATATATATATATACATATATATATATCTTTGGTTGAGACATTTAACCAACCAAAAGGTTACCATTGGTTTTGCGTCTACCATTGCCTGAGGTTCACGACACTGACAAGCTGTAACTACAGTGAAATGTGCATCTGTCTTCCAGGGTATTGTATTTCATGCCTCTCTCCTTATTTACTGTATGATTCATTTTAAATATATGTTTCCCTCCACTCAGAAGCAAACAATGTAAGCAGAAGTCTACAGTGACACACCATGCTTAAATTAAAGTTAGTCGACTGTCTCATATTCTAATATTCCAGTTTCCCTTTGTCAATTCTTCCACGCAATCTCCTCCCAAATTGCATTGGTTCATTTTACAAGAAAGAATCAATTAGTTGATGACTATGTGTATATAGTATTATATAATTGATTTCTCACTTTAATCCACTTCAACGGTGATGATACAATTACTATATATATAGTCAGACGTTCATTATTATTTCTTTACCACTGGTGTTGATTTGTAGTTTACTTTCGTGTGTGTGGCCCTAGCTTTATGTTGCTTTCAACTTTGATGTATGTGGTTGCATTGACGCGGTTAGCATGTAGTTATTGCTTTCTCCACCACTGACCTAAGCGGGATGAAAATCTAAAGAATCAGCAACAAAATGTATGTACGTACGTATGTATGTATGTATGTATGTATGTATGTATGTATGTATGTATGTTTGTGTCTGTCTGTTCGTCTGTCGATCTCTTCATCCTTTCTTTGCTTATAAACATATTATACTACCAATGCACCCGGCGTTGCCCGGGTGCTATGAACTACAGCCACATTTTATTATTTATTCCTTTGTTATGGGCAGAATCGGCACACGAGGAGTATGAAACAAAAAAAGAACTTCTTTATAAACATGTTTTTCGGTCATTTTCTGATGATTAACGCTGAAGTTTCCGTCTACCAAATTCCGTCACAAGTCTGTGGTTGGCCTAGGGCTATAGTAGAAAACACTTGCCCAAGGTATCATGTAGAGGGAGTGAGCGTGGAGCCATGTGGTTGGAGGGCAAACTTCTCTACCACATAGTCATACTTGCACCTAACATGTATATGTGCGTGTGTATTTGATGTTAAATCGAGTATTGTATCCCACTATGTCTCAAAGTTCATCAAGCACAGATCTATAAGCTAATTCCCACAACTGTACACAGTTTTTCTTGCTTTATCCCAAATCATTATATCAGGTCTGTTGTGCATACATTTTATTGAGTTTTTCACTGGGACATTCCACCAGTACTCCTTTTTATTATGAGAGGCTATGGCTTCTACCATATTGTGGGTTCTTATTTCTTTGTCCTCGGGGTTATCCTTCTGACGGATTCCATTATAGAGTGTCCTAGCTACAACATCATGTCTCATCGGTAGATAATACGGAGATGACATTTTCGAACAACTGCTTATGATGTGGGTGATATCTTCGGTGTTAACTTCAGAAAGTCTGCATCGGTTGTCACATCATTTTACTGCTTTCCTGCATCTCTATCCCTTTTGTGTACCAGGTATTTGGTTGATATTTCCATGATAGATAGCTTTGATGATCAATGTTACTGTATGTGTGTATGTATGTATGTATGTATGTATGTATGTATGTATGTATGCATGTATGTATGTATGTATGTATTTGTCTATGTATGTACGTCATTGTTCAGTTTTATTTCTAGGTTTCTTGCCAATAGAGAAATAGTCGGTTTCTAACCTAGATTCAAGACTTCTTCATTTGGAATTTCAACATCAACAAGGTATGCATATATGTATGTATGTATGTATGTATGTGTGCAGATTTGTATATTTTGCTTTATGTATGTGTGTATAAAGAAAAGTTTGGCAGTAGCTTCGAAGTTTTCACTTAGATGGCTTTGTTGACTGTTTCACGAAGACAGTCATCAGAGTATCTCTGATGTCATCGTCAATATTTTTCTTGTAAAACCGCATTTTATACCCTGCTTGAGTGCTTTGAGGGCACTTTCAGTCAATATTTGATTGTTTTTATGTATGAGCAAACAGAAAAAAACATTAACGTGTTTGTTTCTTTGTGTGTGTGTGTGTGTGTGTGTGTGTGTGTGTGTGTGTGTGTGTGTGTGTGTGTGTGTGTGCGCGCGTATGTGCGTGTGTCTTATGTGTGCGTCTTATGTGCGTGTATATCTATCTATCTATCTATCTATCTATCTATCTATTTATCTATCTATCTATCTATCTAAATATTTATTTGTACATACATATTTATCTGAGCGGGTATACATATGTATCTGTGCATGTGTGCATATATATATATATATATATATATATATGAATTTTTCTAGCCACCCTTCTGCAAAACGAAGATATTCCGAGGCAGCAATCCAGTTAACAAAATCGTTTCACTTGCTACTTTATCTTTGCACGTGTACGTGCGCGCGTACACATACAGATACTTACCTACGTAGAACCTCTTCTTAGTAAGAATTAATTCCTACTTACTACACCAACATTGTGAGCTGACACTGTAACAGTCATCGTTGTCTCTTAGCTGAGCGATTCGGTGTTTGTGTGGCATGTTTGAAACCTTATGAAAACAGAATGCTACATCAAATATTTGGCTTTAGAACGAAGAAGCAAATATCGACACGTTTGAAGTGAAACACGACATTTTTTTTTCTTAATCGTGGAAATATTCAAACATGGTTATTATGCTTGATGTGTGAAGCCTCGTATCAAATATTTTGATTAAACGTCAATTCACAAGAGCCAATGAAGGAGCATCTAGGTCAGGGTTTCTCAACCATTTTGTATCTATGGACCCTTTTGATTACTATTTTATTCTGGTGGACCCTTATAGTCATTCGATGTATAAAAATTAGTTTTATAGAAACTTCTTTCAAAATTCCTATTTACTTTTTCACACATAAATTTCTATAGGTTAAAGTATGTAAAATGTTCTCTCTTCACTCTTTTACTCTTTTACTTGTTTCAGTCATTTGACTGCGGCCATGCTGGAGCATCGCCTTTAGTCGAGAAATTCGACCCCAGGACTTATTCTTTGGAAGCCTAGTACTTATTCTATCGGTTTGTTTTGCCGAACCGCTAAGTTACGGGGACGTAAACACACCAGCATCGGTTGTCAAGCAATGCTATAGGGACAAACACAGACACACAAACACATACACACACATACATATATATATACATGCATATATACGACGGGCTTCTTTCAGTTTCCGTCTACCAAATCCACTCACAAGGCTTTGGTCGGCCCAAGGTGCCACGCAGTGGGACTGAACCCGGAACCATGTGGTTGGTAAGCAAGCAACTTACCACACAGCCACAGCTATTTTGTGCAATTCATGCCAATACATACATCTAAACCAATTTTTTTTTCGGAGACCCTTAAAATAATATTGTGGATCCCTAATTTACAATTTTGTTGCGTGGACCTCACCAGAAATCTTATATGGACCTCCAGGGGCCATTTAGACCTCGGTTGAGAAACACTGATCTATGCGTTTGTTCGTTCGATCAGCTAGTAATAGCAGCTAGATCTCTCTTAGTTCACGTTCTGAGCCATCGAAAACACATCTAGGTATTCGTTCGACCTGCTTGTCATGGTAGTGAAATATCTCTTAATTCACGTCGCAACCAACGAATAAGTATCTAGGTGTTCGTTCGATCTGCTAGTAAGTGCAACTAAATTTCTCTTAATCTTATTTCATAAGTGTGCTGAATCAGAGCCGATTTAGAGTTAACACAATAATAGTAGTAGCAGCAGTAATAGCAGCAGCAGCAGCAGCAACAACAACAACAACAACAACCATGGATTTATTTGGATTAGTCGATAGACATCAAAGGCTTGAATGAACGGAGGTCTGTTATGGGATAATATTTTAAAACGCCTACCAATTTGGAGTCACAGGATATGGGAATAATAAAATAAAATGGCATTACTATTTGAAATAATTTAATTGTTCAAAATTGTTAAATTATAAAATCGAAAACATTAATTATAAACTCTAGATTCGCCAAAATTTATTCTGACATTAAAACAAAACAGTCATCAGAAATGAATTTATTTAAAAGCAAACAATGAATATTGTACTACACAAATAACAAATAACAAAAAAAAAAAACAAAAAAAACAATAAGATATTTAAAAGTTTCAACAGCAACGACAATAATACCAGCAGTAGGGATGATGATAAAGTTGTCGATGAGGACGAAGCTGTTGATGACGATTGTAATAATAACTTTCATATTGCTTTAAAAACTTAAAAGTGATGGGAAATAAGTTTTTAAAGACGCAGAGTTAGTATTTCATTTGTGTCTAATAAAAATTCCCATTACGCTTTGTTTTGCGGCTATAAATACCTGCTGACGTGACAACATATTGCCATTTGCAATCAAAATTTTCAAATTGTAAGCTACTGGCTGAATGATTTAATTGTGTTGAATACTGGAAAAGGCTCAATACTTTCATCGTTTCAAGAAAATTGATTTCACAATATGCTTCTTGTTTTTGTTTTTTTTTGTTTTTTGTTTTTCTTTCTCCTCTTCCTCCCGCCGCCCACCTATTTAATTGCAAGGCTGGTAATATTAGAAAATAATCAATAGAAATTAATCACACACACACACACACACACACAAACACGCACAAACGCACGCACGCACACGCACACGCACACGCACATGCTCACACGCGCCCACGCACGCGCACATTCACATACATTCAGATACAAAACTCATATGAGCGTATGCCACTCATATGCTTACTCATACATACGCATCTATCTATCTATCTATCTCTCCATACATACATACATACATACATACGTACGTACATACACATATTTGTATATACATACATATATATCAATATGTATGCATACACACACACATATGTATTTATGTAATTAGACATAAATATATGTGTTTGTATAAGAGCAATATAAAACTTACGTATATATATGCATTATATATGCAAACGTACAATATGCATTATATTTAAATACATACTATATGCATATATATACAAACAAATGCACACACAAATACATAGATATGAGTGTGTGTGTGGTGTAAATTCCACAATAAATGTATACATAATAAATAGTTAATATAGTTATGTAAACAATACCATTGTGAGCTTCAATTTGAAATTGAAAAATTATCACAAATTTACTAAGAGCATCGAACCATATATTAAATGTCAGATGAACAATAAAGACTGTTTTGATATTAGTCTATAGGTTTGTTACATTTAGCCCTTAAGTATACATGTGGAAATGAACAAAACTTCGGTAGTCATTTATAATATATTCATGACATTGTTTTTAATTCCCATACACATACCAAATGAAAACGTAATGTTTTGTCACGTCACTATATTACTAGAAATCTGAAATGAGTTTGTACAAAATTAATGATTTCTACGGAAGCTGATCCGAACATTATATAGGTTTACCGTCAGTACAAAAATATAAATGAATAAATCGCAGGCGTGGCTGTGTGATACGAAGCATGCTTCTCAACCACATGGTCCTGGGTTCAGTCCCACTCCGTGGTACCTTAGGTAGGTGTCTTCTACTATAGCCTCGGGCCGACCAAAGCCTTGTGAGTGGATTTGGTAGACGGAAACTGAAAAGATGCTCGTCGTATATGTATATATATATATATATATATATATATATATATATATATATATATATATATAATTAAGAACTAACTGTGGTCAAGGCTGCGTGGCGTTCGATTATGAATAAATAAAATGAAAAATATACATTGTGTACGGGACATCACCTGTACTTATTGTGTATGTTCTTGGTATTTGTCCTCTACTTATCTCTTGTGTGTTTACGTATTTTTCAGTTTGTTGATGTCCTGTACACAATGTGTATTTTTCATTTTATATATATATACATATATATATATATATATATATACATATATATATATATATATATATATATATATATATATATATATATATATATATATATATATATATATATATATATATATATATATATATATATATGTCAGCGTCTGTGCGTCTGTGTCTGTCCCCCCACCATCGCTTGAAAACTGATATTAGTGTGTTTACGTCCCGATAAGATAGCGATTCAGTTATGAAACTGTAACAAACTGCTGCTGACACGGTTATAGTTTTGGGTGACGATCTCTGTAGCATGTCGGTGATGCGTAGCCCTCTTTGTCTGTTGTTTCAACCGTTGAGATCTGTTGTAATCATCGTCCGCTTGTCCTACCATTGGAGTCTTCAGGGGGTTGGTCACGCTTACTCTGGCTCCTCGTCTTCGATCTTGTCGTCAAGTGTGGCCCTCTACAAGGAGTTTAGAACTCCCGCCGACGGCATCACTCTCAGGGTCATTAGTCCACACAAGCCCCTCCACCACAACAAGGAGCGACAATCAGAAGGGTGGGCAGGTAGATACTATACTTAACTGAACACTATACCTCATAGTAAAGAATACATACTATGTTTATACTAAATGTATTTCTTCTTTGCATCGAGAAAAATGGGATAGACCTAGTTAGTTTTATTCATTTTTAACCCTTTTTATTAGAAATCGCTTACTTGTTTTTTTTTTCTTTTTTTTTTGAGAGAATAATAGCTAATAGCCATTTATAGTGTACGCAAACTTGGATAAAACAAAATGGGTTTGCTTAATTTTCACAATAATGCAATCATTGATGACATGAATTAAATAATAGAAGCATTTTTAAATGTATACCTGAAGTTGTCATTATTGTCTATCTTATACTAAATTTGCTGCGAAAACTGCTAAATTGTTCGTAATTTTCACGTGAGATGAATATATTGTAGGGCCATACGAAGAAGTATTTCTTATTATTGATTATTTTACAGTTATATAAATAAAGAAAAATACAAACACATACACATACATATATTCATACATATACGCGTATATATATACATATATATATACTCACACATACACACAAGTATGTATGAATGTGCGTGGCGTAAAGAAAACCCCCAGGAATTCTATACGAGTCAAACTTATATAGAAAATAAAGAAAATATACTGAACATTTTATACAACTTTACAATAAAAATAAAATGTTCTTATCTACAACCGGTTTTACTTTTTATAGATAATCATGGCTTTGTAATCATGGCATTGTTGTAATTTCATAATTTCGGCAGTGATAGATAAAAAAAAATGCTGTTAGAGTACAGGGAGAAAACGTTCTTGAATTATTGATAACACAAGTCTGCATTTTCATATGAAGTAAATAATGATTGTCTACTTATGGGTGATTCTGAACAATTTTTAAAATTCTGATTTCAAATACGCTTTTAGTTTTTGCCTATCACGTACAGATTTTGCACAAATGGCTGCCAAAGATATGATGATTTTTCTTGTCATTCATTCCCTTTTGTGGCGGACTTTTAGATAAAAGTATGATGAAATTAAGAACAAATGACTATAGCAATAATAAAAAAGATATGAACAACGTACATAGGCCTACATGTTGACTAAATATATTTTTTTAATGCACTTAACATGGCTTTAAAGTAGTTTTACTCATTTTTAAACTTCGACCCGTGTACAATAGGCCGTATAGCCGAGGGAGTACTATGATACACTATCTTATAGTTATTTTTACACTGTAACAATCAACTTAAGTAATGCAGAAATAACAATCGTCAACGTGGTTATTCGGCTTCCGCCACATCATTGATATTCTAAAGGGCATTTCTTTTTTCTTACCGGCTTTCCAGAGTCTCAGCCCTTCCCAACAGTTGCGACATACTTTGTGTGAAGCTCAAGGTTTGTCTTCATCACCGAGTTTAACACCAAAATAAGCGAAGTATACATTTTTCACAAGATCAGTTATATTTTGTCTCTGCTTAATGACAAAATACCTGCAACAAATGAAGCAGAATATGTTTGGGTTGTTCACGCCCTTTCGTCTATATACATTCATTTTAAACGGAGTTTATACGTAAATTTCACCAACGACTGATCTTTGAAACTACTAAAACAACACTAAAGCATCGGTTAGCAATTGTTTGCACAGCTTTTCAAGGTCACGTCATCTGTTAGAGTTGCTAACGATTGTTTAATAAACTTTATATTGGCTGCTAGTTTACCTTTACTAATATTAGGTCAGCATTGGTTTATAATCTATTTTGTCGAGCAAAGTAAATCAGATAATTACTGTCATCTTATTCTCTGATACCATAATACAGAAATAAAAAAAAAACTTTATTACAGAAAAACTAAACGTGATGGAAAGAAGCTAATAACAGGTCTGAAATCAGCGGAAAGAATTGCTTTAAAAAGTTATGTAAACATTTAAACATAGAAATCATACAAACTTGTGTAATAAATATATATATTAATTAAATGTGGACTCATTGACTTAGTACACATATTTAAAGGCAATTAATATTTTTCACTGAATGTAAACACCTGGTTGAACTGCCGTTGTTCAGTTGCCGTATTACACTGATATAAATGGAGAAACTTTAAATTTCATTATGCGCACATAATTCTATATGTTCCCTATGAGATATTTGTCTAGCTGCGATACAAATTTGTGCCTTATGTAGTTTCACACGTTTCTTAATTTCATCCCAATTTGTCCATGTTATTTCCTTCACGTCCTGAACATGTTATTACGTAAACTAGGTTTCCGGACACATTGGTTAAATCATTCTTTACTTTGAAACATTGTTCTAGATGAAAATGGGATGCCGACCCTTCGGACAAGCTAAAAAAAATATGTTACAGTTGGATCGCCTTTATTTTTCTATCTGTTATTTCCACTGTCGTTGAATATAAGTTGGCATTCGATAATATTCTCATTCATGATTCTGGTTGTGTTTCACTTTCTTTAACAGTATGCTTTTGTAAAATGCAATTCATACGGGGGTCCTTTTCCAGTCCCATACATTTTGAGAAGGCGCATTTATTTCTAGGATTGTGAGTCATGACAATATTTCCATTTCAGATATGTTATTTTGTTTGATTGTATTAGCATCCAAACAGCAATTGACTTAGCTGTTATATCGCATCATCTATTATGAATGGCGGAAAGAATCTATCATTGGCTATCGCGTCAGTTCTTTCCAGGCAATGTAAAAAAGGTTACAATATGTCCACTCCTTTTTAAAGACGGCGCATGTGATTTCGGAAGAATCTCTATCAGATTGGACAACTGTGAAAAGAACTCATCGATAGCACATCATTCACTCTTTTCGTCTATCTATATCGATATGATCATGTAATTACATGGATTCACATCCAGACCATGTGTTTAGGAGTGACTGACATGACTAGTACGGACACAAAGCATTTTGCTGCACACTGGGCAGGCGACTGAGAATACTCTCCTAATACACCGGCCGTTCCGAATTTTCGTAGTCCACTATTCTCTTCAGCTTGTCTGATCTCGGTTTTTGTTTAATTGCCATGGTTCCTTTTGTAGCCGAGTTGTGTCGTTTAAATCGCTCGGCAGCAATGATCTCCCACTCTATGAGACTCCGAATTGATGCCGATGTCTTTTAAGGAAATCAGATCTGGTAACACTACCAGAATAGACAGTGAAAACCTTTCGAAACATTTTGATTTCACTAACAAGTTTGTTACTGAAAACATTACAAGGGTACTCACTGAGTTTACACTACTAGACTTCAGCAATAGCTTGTAGTAGGAGATTGATGAACATATGCTTTTTTTAATATTTTGTATGTGTGTTTCTACAACACATTATTAATGTTATTTATGATTGTCTGTAAATATATGTTATGTTCTGCTTGACGAGTTTTTTTAACAACGATTCATGTATTCTTTAGCCAAAGTGTATTTGTTTCAGATGATACAATTTATACGTGTGCTTTTTATGCTTTCACTGGATATTGTGTCTGTTGTATTTATTGTGTTTAAATGGTTTCTCTATTGCATAGTTTGGTCTACTAAATTATTTGCATATAATATTATTGACAAGAGTTTGTTGTATTTTATTCATTTCTTTGTTTAGTTTCCCTTGTGAGGAATAATGTGAAGGTTCTTATGAATAGGAATTTCATAACTGACGCTCTATATATCTGTGGACATTCATTATGTCTAAGCATATAGAGATATGTATTGTTGCTGTAGGCTATAGTGATGTAATTTATGTGTTGTCTCTTAACGTTTACATTTAAAGATAGGATTACATCACCTGAATTTTTATTTCAGCTATTTTATCAGTAATTGCGAATAAAATTAGTTTGACTTATGTTTCTTTTTCATTTAGATAACTTTTTTCTCGAATGATTGTCACGCTGAAAACTTTTTTGTTACTGGTATACTCCAAAGAGCAACTACAATGAAAACTGGCCCTTTTTCAAGGACTCAGAAACAAGTGAAGGGGTGGGGGCAAAGAGGAACATTACCATAAAATAATATTCACAGCCTGAGTGCTTACAATAGAATGGACACTGCGAAAGGCCCTCTAAAGGGAGGTATAATGGTATTAAAGTGAACAGCAAGTGAATTCTGCCTCCTAATATATTATCCTAAAACTGATTTAAACAGTGAATTCATATTTTAGTAAGAATATCAACTCAGGTATTCAGAAAAAATCAGTAAGCGTTTGTTATAGAAACAATTAAAGGAATGAACGAAGAACACAAATGCGATGTTAATCTTGCGTTTGACGCGAGTGAGTTTGTTTGTCAGTGGAAGTCCTTTTCACTTGCATGTTGTGTCTAATGTGTCTAATTTTAGTTTTAGCGTTCGTTTTGTATGAGCACTACTTTAGTGTAGAATGAGTCCAGGTTTTGGAAATATTTAGTAAATATTCATTTGAGAATTATTTGTTGATACTGGAGATGAAACTTAGATATGTGGTAGGTAAATGGCTTCATAATTAATACATAGAATTACAAATTTGAGCTGGAATAAAATATGCTGCGATATTGAAATAGAAATAAAAATATTAATCGTTTAACAATACTATTTAAAAATTTCTTTTGTATCTACGTAAGAGAACACTGGAATGCATGTTTTCTATTTTATTTGTATCAGCTGAAGTGTATCTTCACCTTGTGGAAACAGGTATTGCTTGATTACTTGAGGGGCTTCAAGAAAAGACAGAAGATAACTGAATCAAATAAATAGCTTTAGGCTAGATCAGTAAAGGACAGCTAATTCTGTGAATTGGTTTATATTCTGGAAACAATGATTAAATTAATGTTAAAATATTTAATGTTGAAATCACTACAGATCTGATAAAAATAATTATGCAGCAGATAAAAATATACACACTTAGTCATTACTAAATGTTATAATTCTATGAGCAAGTACTGGTGAAAATAGCACTTTTGTTTCGTTCCTGTTATAACCTCACTAGCGAAACATCTTTATTCATGTGATGAGGTAATTTATAACCTTATGTAGAAAAACGTACACCAGTAGTTATTGCAAGCTGGAATTGTTTAGAAAATACGCATAATCATGTCCGTTCTTATGCATGAATATATAGGTTCTTAGTTATTTTCTCTTCATTATTTCGGTAACTACAACAAACACTGTTTCTCCATGAATCATTGTAATAAAGCGGAAACAAACTTACAGTTGTCTCCCCTAGTTCTCGAAAGAATTAATACATTGTTACGCAATAACTAATATCGATTTTTTTGTTTTGCCTTCATCACTTAGTTATTTGTAGTCAACTTTTTAATGCAGGGAGTATTCAATATATTAATACTAAATTAGCTACTGACTTTTTTCCCTCAGATACGTGGTATCTCTGTAATATATCCCGAAAAATTTACGTCAATTTACAGGATTTTAATATCGGAACTATTGCTGCTATTGATGGATGCACGTAGAGGATGTCAAATAAACGTTAGAAAAGATAAGGCTAATAGAAAATGTATTGTGAGTAACGTATATTATTGTTGGAGATAAAGAGAATCGCGAATGCAGTGCCTTCGTCTGTTGGAATGTTTACTTTCAAAGCTATTATGATGAAAAGTGTAGGTTAGAAGGATTCAGTAAATTTTCCAAGATATCCTTTTGGGAATAGATCAGAACATACAGTTAAATTATTCTGTCAAACTACAGCACCAGGAAAATGTGGTAACTGATTATAGATATTGCAACAGATTAAACACAACGATAAGGGATGCAGACGCTGTAACGAGTTACAGATAGCATAATGGTGTCCTCGTATCGGATATTGCAATATGTGTGTATGCAATCTATTTATGTATCTGCGTGTATATATATATATATATATATATATATATATATATATATATATATATATATATATATATGTAAATGAATGTAAGTAGGCACGTGTATTATGTGAGTATACATGCACACGCACACACACACGCACGCACACACACACGCACACACACACACACAAGCATACATACACACATACATATGTGTCTGTGCTTGTTCGTTCGTGTGTGTTTATTTACTGATGAAATCAGGAAATTGAATCTACATCTATACATACATACACATGAACATACAAACACACACTCACACACATATATACAACAGCGTGTTATGTATGTATGCATGCATGTATGTAAGTATGTATATATATATATATATATATATATATATATATATATATATATATAAAATAGTATACGTACACATATCTATATATGTATGTATATGTATATGAATATGTGTGTGTATATGTGTGAGCGCATGTATTTTCCTAATAACAAAGAACAACAGATATTAAATGACTGAAGAACTCAATACATGTTCTCAAGATATTTAGCATTTATTTAAATAGTATATATTTATATAGAACACAACGTTAAATCAGAATACTTGAAACATAAAATGTAGACAATGTTGAAGTTATTTAAAACCTTATAAATACATAAATACACACATACACACACATATATATGTGTGTATGTATGTATGTATGTATGTATGTATGTATGTATGTATGTGTCTGTGTGTTTGTGTGTGTGTGTGTGTGTGTGTGTGTATAGTTTACTTTTTCTTGAAGTAAGATCAACAAAGAAGCATTCCATCTGGTGAGAGATAAATATTGCTTAGTAGTGAATAGTATTTAGTTGTGAGCTACTAAATAATTTCATACATTGAAGATATTATATAGGCAGGTCTTAAAACACGCCAAATGTCTCCAAGTAATCTCCGGGCTCTGGGCACATGGCCTATGCATGTTACAATAGAATGAGAGAAATGTGAAAAAAAACAGATGAGGGAAGGTTAAAAAATAAATAAATAAATAAAAATCGGAAAAGGAAACGAAAAAAGGAAAAAGAAGAATTAGAGTCATGTCTCCTTTGATCCTAAAGTAGCGAGACAAGATGGTGAAGAATCAATGGAAGGCGTCTAAAGTCAGCGATACAGGTGCTCAATACAGAGGGGGTGGTTGTCTCCAATTCGCCAAAGGAAATTTGTCCATAAGTTTGCATTTGCTGAAAATTTCTTATCAGGAATTCAGCAGTGTGGTGGAATTCTTAGATCTAAAAAGGAAGGATATGTAATTTTTCAGCTACGCATAGCTTACATTGTTTTTATTCATTAATATATGGATCTACGATTTTCTATCTGATTGCATAAGGTGAGGAGTTGGGCTTCAAACCCCATATGTTGCTAGCCAACTTAGTAGCTTTACTTTTAACCATGTGCGGGAAAGTAGATAGGTGGTTAGTATAACGACCTTTTGAAGTTGCTGTCGCATAACTCGGGTTAGTAGCCCCCGCCGCCCTCCAGATAATAAGGAATATTCATATCAAAATCAGAGAGGCAACTATTCTACAACAATAGGATAATACCAATACTACAAGAGAATGCATGCGAGAAAAACATTTCTATTTAGTAAGGGCTCAACGTGGGTTTAAAAATCCGATACAGTTGAATTGTTCAATGTATCGATGAAATTGTATGACAGTGCTGACATCTGCGATTTTGTAGATCACTTTATATCAAATACATTGAGATCCAAGTTCCCATCCTACGATGTCTGTCTTTCTGTTTCTCTCCGAGCATAGGATGCATCGATTAGAATCTAATCATTAGATGATAGGCGCACAAGAGCCTCCGCCACACAGATTCAGAAAACAATGTCAGATTTCAATTCTAACGTCTTCAATTTCTAGTGATTCTTAGTTTTGACATGACCATCAACAAAACCGAAAGACAAATATTGAAGAACCCTACTTCACCCATGGTTAGCTCTTTCAAGAGTAGGAAGTAAGAAAAACCATTACACCTATGCACTACATGGAAAAACAAAATACTTCGTTTAACGAGACGTGATAAATTACGTCAAATAATGAAGAAATCCTTTCTGACCAAGAGGATTATCCGTCGATCCATCGGGGAAGACATGGGAAGACATGTAATAAAAAAATTGAAGTAAAGGCGTTCTATTGTGGAAATTATCCGGTAACGACGGGTTACTTAGCTAGTGTATATATACACTAAACGATTTCACACGAGTCAATTTATACTGAAAAAATATTATGGAAGATAAATTTAATTTGGTTTATTTCAATTTATTTTCATTTCATTTCAGCATACCTGGATCGTCTTTTTAAAGCGATCGATACCAATAACAGCTTAGTTAAAATTGTAAATACTTTTCCATGATAAAGTTCTCATGGCATTTTCTTATTTACCTTTTTGCCACACACACACACACACACACACACACACATTTACAAAATATAGACATTTATTTCTCCTACTTTTATCATATAAAATTATCTTCTTCACTCTCCCGTTTTTTTTGTATTTTCAATCCATGTATTATATTATGCGACCCCAAGTAGTTTTGATGTATTTTTCCCCTTGTCATGGATAATTTCATAAATTTTGTCAAAACCTTTCACCGTCATCATTACCACCACTAGTACCCTCATACATACTCTAGCACACACACACGCGCGCACATACACACACACGCGCGCCCACATACACACACACACACACACACATTACATTATATGAACAGTTAAACGACAAAAAAACCCCCATATTTTTGTAAATAACTATTTGAGGATAGCAACAGCTGCAGGAGTGACGGGAACGAGACCACACAACAATACTAATAGGTGACATTTAAACGTGAAGAGATAAACCTTTATGTTATTAATTTAAGATAATTTTGAAAACACATATTGTAAAACAAGAAGAAACCCGGGTTATTTTCGCCTAAACTAAATGAAAACAATGGAATGTTTCAGTTCGCCAAGTTAGTATAGACACTAATTTTATTGATTCCCACCAATGCAAAATATGCATTGCCCTGTTATGTGTTATTGTTTATCTCTCATTCAGCCCTAGGTGTATGTTAATCGCTGGATCATCCCATCCTTTTTGTACGTTTTTCAGGATATCCGTACCATGGGCAACATAATCCAAAGCGTCATATTTTCAGACTGTAGGATGTGGTTTTAAAAGATATTTCGTTGCTATTTCTAGCAAGTTGAGCGACTACATAAAAGATCTTGTGCTGTTGGCTCACACTTTTATTAAATATTTCTAAAAATGAAAACTTAAATATCTGTTGATCCGAAAACATGTATCTTTGGAACGATTGATCTCACGAAATCTAACATGATTTCATTGTTAACCTCTAGGTACCCTGTATGTTTGTTTTTTGATATCCTATGATGCTAATAAGGAATAAAAATCTTTATAGCCTTCGACTTATTCTGGAAAATGGTAGTGTTTGCTGAGAAAAGTGCTTTCGCTGAGCTGGAAATAGTTTTGAAGCATCCTATGACACGCAAATACACAGAAATCCGCTGCCGGAGGTTTTTAGTCTGCTATTGATATTCTTCTGTGATTTTTTAGCCTTATACATCTATACAAGATGCCCTTTCGAGATGAATACCACAGTTCATTGCTTTCTACAGTAAATCCACGTTAAGTAAGATATACCGAATGCCATTTTGAACTAATACTGCTTCCAATGCTAATAATGAATTTTTACCAAGTCTGCTGGCTGTCTGCGACATCAGTGATTTGTTAAGTACTGTTTTTTTTTCAATATAAGTAGAGGCTAGGTTTGTCTAAGTATACGGTTGCTAATGGATGTAGCAATTCCAACTCTGCTGCTGGACGATTTTCGTCCACTACTAATATGCTTCTAAGCTTTATAGCATTATACATCCATACGAGATGTTTCCTGGAGACGAATACAGCAATTGCGTGGGGTTTCTACAATTTATCCACGTTAAGTAAGATATACTGAATGCTATTTTGAACTTAGTGTTTCATCGCTAATAACGAATTTTTACCAAGCCTGCCGGTTGTTTGCGAAACCAGTGATCCGTTAATCACAAGTAGGGGCTAAATTTCTCTAAGCATGCCGCTCATACTAATGCAATTAGGTAGAAATCCGGATTTAGCAATTCCACTTCTTTAAGGCTTACAAAATGCCATCTTAAAATAATACTGCTTCCGTCGTTAATAACGAAGTTCCTTATTGCTTGATTTTATAGAAATCACTTAAACTGCTTAAATAAGGGGCATAGTATTGTGCAAACAGAAAGAAATTTCACAATTCACCCTTTTGCATGCACTAAGTGCAAAATATAGAAAGAGTCTATACTCACTGTCTTGGAGAAGATTTTGTTTTCTGTATGGAACCATAACCACTTTTAAGGTTGCATCCCACTTGTCCTTTGAAAATTTTATATCTACGCTATGACTCTTAATATTGGTCCTATAATTTAGGGCGGTGATCTGGGAGAATCTTTAGCATACTGGGTAAAATACTTAGCGGCATTTCGTGCGTCTTTACGTTCTGATTTCAAATTCTGCCGAGGTCGATTTTACCTTTCATCCTTTAAGGGTCGATAAAATAGGTATCAGTTGGACACTGGAGTCGATGTAATCGACTTACGCCCTTCCCCCTAAATTGCTGGCCTTGTATCAAAATTTGAAACCAATTTTGATGTTATAATATTTGTTGCAGGTGTATGACGTGCCAGAGATCAGAAAGCATAAAATGAACAGTTTTTTAAAAATTTATGTATTTGTTTATTTTGCTTCTTTAATAAAATCATAATTCATAATTATAGTGATGTTGAAATGAATGAATTCTGTAGCTGTTACAGCCTCTGAATGTAACGTAGCTATATCAAATAAGAACTTATAACATTACGATGGACTGATGCATTAAATTCATTATCTCTGATTGGTTGACTTTTCTGGCAAGAATATCTTCGATCAATGAATTTTACTGAAGATAATAGCATGATACAAATTTTAGCTAAACTTTATAGTATTTCTTTGACTCTGCCTGAAGGTAATAGTACCGTATTGACTTCGGTTAATATTTCAGTTGAAATTTACCAGATATTGTTGCAAGTTATCTTCATCATGTCAACTTAACTGAAAAGATATATTGAGATATAGTTGCGTAGTTTTTGAAAACATTCTATATGAGCGGTTTCGAAGCCAAAATTAGCACGATATAAAATCTGTTCTGCATAAATAATAATAACAATTTTTACTTGCTTTTTGACAAATAATTATTCTGTAATATTAATAAGGAAACGCAATTGATTACTGTAGCAGCATGATTAATTGTTAATGCTGTGAAGCAAACAAGGTGACGGGAAAAAGAACTAAAACAAGAGCGTATCATAGCGAACTGAGCGGATGAACAGTCAACAAACTGTCAATGGCCAAAATCAACCAGTTCAGCTTGTAAACAACTGCTATCATCTGTAGTCGTGGCATGCGCAGATGAGACATTCAGCAATCGAAAGACCAATGTCACTTATTGATCTAGGCAAGTCGCTAACTTGGATGATGATGATGATGATGATGTTATGATGATGATTCACTTATTATTTTACTGGCTGCTGTCAATGGAGTGATATCATGCCAATACTCAGTTTTTACGGCTCAAATAATTGACAAATACATATTCTATCTACCTTGCAAAGATGAAGGACGAAGTTGATCCAGAAAACATTAAAGGGATGTAACTCGATACTTCAAAATATTTTCTTCAAAACTCCTCGAATCTATTATCTTAAATATTTGTTTTAAAAAAGTGATCGCAGACAAAAATAAATACGTAAATAAATGCAAAAGGAACCTGCAGACAAAAAAAAAAAGAAGCCTAAAGTACTTCAATTTTAAATAAGACCACACAACGCGCGCGCGCGCATCAAGCTACGTAGTAGACATAAAAATATGACAAAGTAATTATTTTTCTATAGATTGAAAATATGAGGAATAGCCTTATTCGATTTTCGAAACTTATTTGGTTTTCATCAGAGATGTCTACAGGCGTGGCTGTGTCATATAAAAAGCTTGCTTCCCAACCACATGGATCCGAGTTCAGTCCTTGGGCAAGTGTCTTCTACTATAGCCTCGGGATGACCAAAGTCTTGTGAGTGGATTTGATAGACGGAAACTGAAAGAAGCCCGTCATATATATATATATATTACTAGTAGAGGCATATATTGGAAGAAAAAAGCAGAATATGCTGTATAGGAATTTGTTATTCTAAATTCAATTTATTCTTCAATTGGGAAATCAATTCTGAATTCATAACACAAAATTAAAATAATAATAATAATAATAATAATAATAATAATAATAATAATAATAATAAACGAAAATACAAAATTTACTACGTGTATGAAGGGAGATAAATTCTATCACGTGTTGAAGGAAATAACGTAAGAGCTTATGGGTAAACAACATATTTTGTTTTCTGGTTTGGAGCATAGACAAATAAGTCATGCAAACTACCAACCCTGGAGCAACCAACATAAAGTTGACCACGAGAAAAGCAAGGCTCAATTAAGTGCGAATCAGTAGATTTCAAGGTCTGACCATGAGCTTTATTAATAGACATTGCGAAGCAAAGTCGCAGTAAGAATTGTGTACGTTTGAACTCAAATGGCATGGCTGTTGGTTTGATTGGAATTCTTGGAATGAAAACCTCTTCCCCAGAGGCACATCCAGTGATGATGATAGCTTCTGTCACATTAGGTGATAATGTCTTCACAATCAACTTTGTCCCATTGCATAATTTAGGAGGATTGAAATTTCTTAGAAGCATTATTAGGACTCCTACCTTCAGAAAAAGTTTATGTTGAGGAGTTCCAGGTGGCTCAAAAGAATTAAGGAACTCTGTTGTGTAATGGACAGCTTGATTTCATCAAAGAATGAATCAACTGATTTGTACTCCTAAATGACTGAATATTATTCATTAATTCATACTGATGCAAGATCCCAATGTTCATCATTTTCTAAGAAACGTTATTGATAGCTTGCCTCCCTATAATAATGATCATTTACCCTCCTCAAATCTTGGAATGATTTGGGACCACGTACTTCATGCAAAAGGAACCGTAAGTATTAGGTTGTTCAGAAAATAATGGCCGCTCTAGGTGTTGTGTTTTGAAACGCAATTTTATTATAGTATTTTAATTATATTTTAGGTGAATTTCAACATACTTAATAATTTTCTACTTATTTCAGTCAGAAAACATTCTAGAAGCATAGGCGCCCTTAATTATGAACATGACAAAAAAAAGGAACTTCTCTTAATTTTCTTGCATGAGTTCAAGCTTGAGCACAATACCTCCCATTCCGCTACCAATGTCAACAGAGAATGGGGAGAGGGGTCCACAAGGGATCGCACAGTACGAAGGTAGTTTCAGAAATTCCGTAGTGGTGTTGAGAGCCTTGAAGATGAAGAAGGTTGAGGATGGTAATGCAGTCTTGATAATAAACAATTGAAAGCAATTGTTGAACAAAACTCACATCAAAGTGTGAGAGAAATGTTTCAGGCACTTGATGTCGGTATTGCAACGATCTCACACAATCTGCAGAAGACTGGTAAGATGAAAAAGCTCGATAAATGGGTACTGCATGAACTCAATGAAAATCAAAAAGTTCGGCGTTTTGAAGTGTGCTCGATGCTCTTTCTGCGAAGCACCAATAATCCATTTCTTGACCAAATAGTCATTAGTGATGAAAAGTTAATCCTTTATGATAACCGTAAACGATCAGGTCAATGGTTTAATCGTGATGAGTCCCCCAAACATTTTCCAAAGCCAAAATTGCATCAGCAAAAGATTATGGTGACTGTCTGGTGGTCTGCAATTGGTGTTGTCCATTACAACTTTCTGGAAGCCAATCAGAGCATTACAGCAGAGGTTTACTGCAATCAACTAGCTGAAACGCACGCTCACTTGCAAAAAATGAGACCTGCATTGGTGAATCGGCATGGTCCAATTCTGCTCCACAATAATGAAAAGCCACATGTTGCAAGAATGTCTCTGCAGAAACTCACAGACTTGGAATACGAGACTTTACTACATCCTCCATATTCTCCTGATCGTTCACCCATTGACTACCATTTATTAAAGAATTTAAACACGTTATTTAAGTGATAAAACTTTCAGGTCCAAACCAGAGGTGGAATCAACTTTCAAAGATTTCTTAGCAACAAAGCCAATAAGTTTTTATTAACGAGGCATAAATAATCTCGTTGATGACAGAGATACAAAGATGTTCACAGTTCATACTTTGACTAATCAAAACATTTCTGTTGCTAATTTTTCCAGAATAAAATTGTTTCTGAAATCGGCCATTATTTTCGGAACAACCTAATATTAGCATTCTGCTTGTCTTAGGTGCAAACTCTTGCAAGAACGTCAGCCCCACGTTTCCTCTTGCGCCATTTATTGTTTCTCGAGGAGTAATACTTGGGTAATTGTGGGTAAAGGAGTTTTCTTGCAACTTCATCCACTTGACACAACTTAAACAAGGCAGTTAGAGTAGTTTCTTTTGGAGAAAGTGCTTGTTGCAAGACTGTTTATTTTGTAAAGATAACCCTGTGACTATTCTCTAGATGGACACTCAGATGACTGATGGCTGAGTGCCTCTCATGAATGAGAAAATTGAAGATGCGCTAAAAGCCTCAATGGTACTGATGTATCTTCCTGTCATACTACGCAACTTCGTCATTTTTATTTATCTACTGACTGCATTCTGCATAAGAGTGTATGTTGCAGTATCTAGACTTTTGTTTATATATTTGCACACATACTTAATAAATAGAGTTAACAGAGTTGCAGAAGACAACATTGATTCTGGCTACCTGTCCTCGTCTTTGCTTCATTGTAGAATACTGATCATCTACATCTACGGAAACTGTTTTGAAAATTAAAATGGGGATTAAATGAAAAAATGAGTTACGTGAATACCTTCACAAAAGTGACTGAAATAAATGGCGATTGTGGAACGCCGCAAGCAAGCACGCGCGCGCACACCCTTAAAGACGGTGTCCCCAGCATGGCTGCAGCCCAATGATACAAACAAATGAAAGATATAAGACAAAGAAGACAGAAAGAGTGGTAGACTCCCTTCTTTTTAATAACAGGACTCACAATTATCGATTACGAAAACAGCTTAAAATATATACTCGTGGTTTTATTTTTCAACCAAACTCACACACAGAACCAAACTTGCTCCGCCAAATTCATTTAGTGATGTCGCTTGCATACAGGCACACACACACACACACACACACACACACGCACACACACACACACACACACACACACACACACACACACACTCACTCACTCACTCACTCACTCACTCAAGAATATGCATATACCTTCGTCTACTGCGTTAAATTTCTCTATATAATCTGACTCAGCAATACTGACTAACCGCAGGTTATATTAACAATAATTATAGATTTTATAACTTCTAAAATTGTTACAAAGATTCGTATTTCGTCTTGGTAAGTTCAGAAGATTCTGACCGTTAGCAACAGCATCAACGTTAGCTGTCTGACTTAGATAAATATCGATTTCTAAAGCATTGGCACAAGGCCACACAGTTCGTGGCTGGGAAGTATTGGATTTAATTTGATCCAGTGTTTGAACGATACGTATTATATCGACTTCAGATGAATGAAAGGGTTAAATCGATCAACTGTTGCAGGATTGCAACTCGAGAGAGCATAAGCGGATATAACAAAATACGGTATCTTTTAGATTTTATCTCTTATACGTGTTTCTGTGTTTGGACTGCGGCTATGCTGGAGCAGCGCTTGAAAGGTTTTAACCAAAAGTATCGACCCCTAGTAGTGGAGGCGCGTGGCTTAGTGGTTAGGGTGTTAGACTCATGATCGTAAGATTATTGGTTTCGATTCCTGGACCGAGCGATGTGTTGTGTTCTTGTGCAAAACTCTTCATTTCACGTTGCTCCAGTCCACCTAGCTAACAAAATGAATAATCCAGTGATGGCCTGGCGTCCCGAACAAGTGGGGAATATATACGCCATTGAAACCAGGAAACTGGCCCTTATGAGTCGGTACGATTCGAGAAGGGGACTTTACTTTTATCGACTTTAGTACTGCTTTTATTTCTTTTACATGTCTCAGTCATTTGACTGTGGCCATGCTAGAGCACCGCCTTTAGCCGAACAAATCGACGCCAGGACCTATTCTTTGTATGCCTAGTACTTATTCTATCGGTCTCTTTTGCCGAACCGCTAACTTACAGGGGCGTAAACACACCAACATCGGTTGTCAAGCGATGTTGGGGAGACAAAGACAGACACACAAATACATACATACATACATATGTATATATATATATATATATATATATATATATATATACGACAGGCTTCATTTCAGTTTCCATCTACTAAATCCACTCACAAGGCTTTAGTCGGTCCGAGGTTAAAGTAGAAGACAGTTGTCCAAAGTGTCACTAAGTGGGACTGAACCCAGACCCATGTGGTTGGGAAGCAAGCTTCTTATCACACAGCCACTCATTATTTTTTAAAGTCTTGTATTTATTCTATCGGTCTCTTTTTACTGAACCGCTTTTTTCCTTTCGAGGACATAAACAAAACTACACCGGTTGTCAAGCTGTAAGAGAAAGCTTTACAAATACAGACACAAAGACACACTTAGCAACACACGGACACATACGCACATACACACGCACACACACCCACTCTCCCACACACGCATACAAAAGAAAGGAAAGTCATATGCTAATAAGGCCGGTTTCTCGGCGGATTCTGTGGCGCATGTATTCCTATCCCACCTCTGGATAGAACGCCTGTCCGTCGTCGGATTATTTCTTTTTGCCTACTTCTTTTTGCGACGTGAAATGACGTGTTTTGCTGAAGAACACGACGCAGTCTTACGATCCTACCCCCCCCCCCCCCCCCCACACAAATCACGCTCCTACACACACACACACACGTGTATGTATATATTTGTGAAGGCGCGTGGCTTAGTGTTTAGGGTATTCAGCTCACGATCGTGAGGTCGTGAGTTCAATTCCCAGTGACGCGTTCTGTCCTTGAACAAGGCACTTTATTTCACGTTACTCCAGTCCACTCAGCTGGCAAAAATGAGTAGTACCTGTATTTCGAAGGGCCAGCTTTGTCACACTCTGTGTCACGCGGAATCTTCCTCAGAACTACGTTAAGGGTACACGTGTCTGTGGAGTGTTCAGCCACTTACACGTTAATTTCACGAGCAAGGCAAGCTGTTCCGTTGATCGTATCAACTGGGACCGACCCTCATCGTTGTAACCGACGGAGTGCTCCTTTATATATATATATATATATATGTATATATATATATATATATATATATATATATATATATTGCTGTGTCTGGGGAGAGTCTTTTAATACCTTATTTAACACACACACCGGTAAAGTTTCCACTGATTTACTTATTTATTTTTCCTACAGTTTTTTTGTTGCGTCTTGCAACCTTTTCAATATATATATACATATTAAAAATGGGGAAAGCCGGTTCATGGGATTACCTTAAGTTTCCCGTCCATAAAGAGTTTAGCTTTATGGCGTATTGTCAGTTCCCAAAATCCCATGACCTCTTCAAAATATTTCAAACAGTTTCCGTCGTTAGCAGTGCTACCATAAGGTATGGGCACGTTAGGCATTTGTCAGGGACCTTACGGTTCTAGGAGACTAATTCTGATCTATGTGTTGCAGCTTGTCGTCAGTAAATATATACTATAGAGTCTAGTGCTATGATTTTCCCAAGGACTTACAGTGTTGTTAAGACGGACCTCGTCGTAAGGTATTATTGTCACCACTGTGGAAACAAGTATAAGATATAAAATGAGAGAGAAAGAAAGAGAGGGTAGGAAAACGAGACATAGAGAGCGAGAGGGGGCAGGAACACAAAAGAGAGAGAAAGAGATTGAGAGAGAGAAAATGAGAGAGAAATAGAGAAAGAAAAAACTAACAAGGCTAGGTTTTCTTATTTAAGAAAATTAGATGTAATGACAAAGTAACGGAGGAGAAAGAAAATAAGAATTAACATCTTGAGTTTCTCAGAAAGTATTCGAGGTTGTAGAAAACTACATCTTGTAATCAGAACGAATGCACTCTGAATATTTTAAGAAATTTGTTTTCGTTTTCAGTTTATTTTATCGGATTTTTTCTTGTTTTTGTTTTCATTTCTTTGTTATTTCCTTACAAAGTAGATAAAACAGTTCGTATTATTCCATGGAAGGTTCGCGAGAATTAAGCGAATTAATGAGAAAGAGAAAAATAACGACAACGAAAAGAAATCTTCATATCAGTTTTAAATAAATTCTTGCAATCTTGCTTTATTTCAACGCTTTTAAATCCAACGAGATTTTACTCATGCTGATGCTAAGCTTTGTAGTAGTAGTAGTAGCAGCAGCAGCAGCAGCAGCAACAACAGTAGTAGTAGTAGTAGTAGTAGTAACGACAATAGTAGTAGTAGCTGTAGTAAAAGTACGAGCTGTTGTTTTATCAAATGCATTCTAAAGGTGGCCATCCAGTTATAAGCATACTTAAAAAAACTATCATTGTACTTTATTTTGTTAAGACTGTAGAATGCTCTTTAGTGTCACTTGGTTGCTATTTCAGCCAAGTTGCTATTATTATTACTTTCAGCCAAGTTGCTATTTCTAACATGCTGAATGACCACGAAGATTCTTTCTCCCCCCTCTCTCTTTCTCTTTGGTCTCCATGTAATAATAGTAACACTTTCAAATCCCACGACATGTTACGTTAAATGTAATGCGAATTTTATTATCATAATAATAATAATAATAATAATAATAATAATTATTATTATTATTATTATTACATGATCAGATGCTTTCCAAAATGAGACCATTCCACACTTATAAGGATTACTTAAAATTGTCATTATCTCATATACCCTTCCATTTTTTTTTCTTTTTAAGACTATAGGATGTCAATCAGTGCAATTTGGTTTCCGTGTTGCAAGAACTCGCTATCTGGAATCAGTTAATCTTTTTCTTTTTCTTTTTACTCTTCTGTTACCATATTCCTGCTGAAATACGCTGCTTTTGATTCAGCTAATTTTGTAAATAATGAAAAATTTATTATTGTAACTGTCATTATTATTCTGGTATTGAAAGCAGCGAGCTGAAGGAGTCGTTAGCACAACGGGCAAAATGCTTAACGGTATTTCGTCTGCCGCTATTCTCTGAGTTCAAATTCTGCCGAGGTTGACATTGCCTTTCATCCTTTCGGGGTCGATAAATTAAGTAGCAGTTGAGTGCTGGGGTCGATGTGATCGACTGTCCTCTTCCTCACAAAATCCAGGCTTTGTGCCGAAAGTAAAAAAAGTATTATTCTAGTATTAAAGACGGCGAGCTGCCAGAGCCGTTAGCACGCCGGGTAAAATGCTTAGCGGCATTTCGTCCGTCTGACGTTCTGAGTTCAAATTCTGTCGAGGTCGACCTTGCCTTTTCATTCTCTCGGTGTCGATAAAATAAGTACCAGTTGAACACTGGGGTCGATGTGATCGACTTTCCCCTACCCATTTTCCCGAAATTACTGGCCTTGTGTCAAAATTTGAAACCATCAAGGCAGCGAGCTGGCAGAATCGGTAGGTCGGGCAAAATGCTTAGCAACATTTCGTCCGTCCTTATTTTCTGAGTTCATTTTCCGTCGAGGTCGACTTTACCATTCATCCTTTCGGGGTCGATAAAATAAGTACCTGTTGAGCACTGGAATTGATGTAATCGATTTACCCCCTGCCCCGAAATTTCAGGCTTTGGGCCTATAGTAGAAGCGATTATTGATCTGGTATTTGGAACATAAATTAACATAAAATTCTAATGGTCGATTTTAATTTAGATCATTTTAAAACGGGCAATTTTTATTATGGAATCAAGAGCGGTTTCAGGATGGTTTATATAAAGAAATTTTTTTGATACCTATCCGCCCGAAAGCACCCCTGATTCTCTGGTACAGGCGTTGAAGAAAAAGTAGGTAAGGATATTTTTTTTATTGTTTACTTATTTCAAGTTACTGGACTGCGACCATTTTGGGGCACCGCTTTGGTATATCTTATTAGTAGGGTATCTATTCAAAGTCTTGTACTGTACCATCTGTCTTTTACCGAACCGCTAAGTTGCGGAGATGTAAATATACCAACGCCGGTTGTCAATCGGTATTGGGGAAGACACACACACACACATGATCAGTTTCCACACAGATCCCGCTACCAAATTCCCTTTTTAGGCATTGGTCGGCTTGGGCCTGAAATTGAAGATAATTACTGGACTTTCGCGCGGTGGGATTGAACCAGAAACCTCGTGACTGCTAATCGAGCTTCTTAAACGCACAATCATACTTGTTTTTTTTTCTCTCATCACTACAATACGTATTATTGTTACTTAGTATGACCAGTTAAACCTGTTCTACAATCTACGACAGCCAAATAGGTGAAGACCCCCTTCGGTCATGAATGACTACGGGATTGCAACTAGAAAGTTACCCTCCGAGGCACAAGTCTGGGCTAGGTTGTTTATAGAAGACCAGCAGTTGCTCATGCTTATCAGTCTTCTCTTTGCACGCCACCGATGTTATCTAAGGGAAAGGCAAAGGACCATACAGCTTGGCACCAGTCACGTCGCAAATCATTTCTACAGCTGAGTGAATTGGAGCAACGTAAAATAAAGTGTCTTGCTCAAGAACATAACACACAACCCAGTCCAGGAATCGAACTTACTACCTTATGATTGTGAGCCCGACAGTCTAACCACTGAGTCATGCGCCTTCATGACAGCCAAATAATGGGTTTTTAAGTGGTCAAACAATGTATTAGAAATAGCAGCTAAAACTTTCTTTTATGGTTAAAGGTAGTGATCTGAAATCATTCCCTACAACAATAAATGGAGATCGTATTAGGTTATGTACTCATAGAAGTTCATAAACAGATAGAATGCCTGACCAGAGAAAGTTGTCCTGGGACTAAAGAACAACAACTGCAACAACAGCGGTTGCAGTTATTTTTCTGTTATCTTTTATCTTTTACTCGTTTCAGTCATTAGACTGCGGCCATGCTGGGGCACCGCCTTGATGAATTTTTCTTGAACGAATCAAATTTTTTAAAAGCCTGTCAATTGTGCTATCATTTTTTTTTTTGCTGAATCGCTACGTCGTGGGTCATGTAAACACACAAACACTGGTTTCAAGCGATGGCGGGGAAAAATGCAGAAACAAACACACACACACACATACACACACGCACGCAAAGAAACTTTCTCCCCACACATATACGAAGGGCTTCTTTCAAAGCTTTTGTATGTTCGATGTTATAGTGGGAAACACTGTACCCAGGGGCCACGCCGCGGACCTGAACCCTGAACCATGTGGTTGGGTTGCAAACTTCTTACCACCCAGCCGCATACTGACGTATGAAGCGATCGAATGTATGACTACTACTTGCTAATTCCATTGAGTATGGTTGAAGGACATAAGGTGAAAGCAACTCTATTTGAACTCAGAACGTAACAGAATGGATATAGCTGGATATTGTAAGGATTTTCCATCGCCACTCCAAGAATTATCTTTTATCCTTTACTGGTTTCAGTCATTGAACTGGGGTGCCACTTTGAAGAGTTTAGTCGAACAAATTGATCTCGGCTCTTATTTTATTTTCGAAACGTGGCACTTATTCTGCCGGTTACTTTTAGCCAAACTGCTAAGTTAAAGGAATGCAAACAAACCAGCACCAATAGTTAAGCTGTATTGGGATGACAACCACAAAGACACACAGAGAAATACATACATGTATCTCTCTCTCTCTCTCTCTCTCTGTCTAATGTGTATATATATATATACATATATATATTTGTACGACGGGCTTCTTTCAGATTCCGTCTTCAAAAATACACTTACAAGGATTTGGTCGGCCCGGGACTATAACATACTTGCCGAAAGCGCCACGCAGTAGAACTGAACTCAGAACCATGAAGCTGAGAAATAAACAATACAGTTGTGTCTGTGCCTAAACTATAAAAATATTTTCAATTTGTAATATATATGCACGTCTTAACCGACCGAGTTCCATTGCACAGAGCCGAAAGTGATAGTTAAACCAACGATGCTTGAACTCAGAACGTAATGGAATGTCTATAGCTGAATAGTTAAACAAATTTCCACTAATACTCAAACAATTCAAAAAAGCAAATACATGTATTTACACGATTTTTCTGAACGCATAGGAAGTGGTATCAAAAAGTTCCAGGACTTATTTACCTAAGTTTTATCATCATCATCTTCGAAATAGTCACCTTGTGAAGCAATACACAGGTCCCAGCGTCCCTGTCACTTTTGGAATCCGGCCTGGAGGTCGTTTTTCTTAAGCGATTCGAGGACCTTCTGCGATTTGCTCTAGATCTCAAAAACAATGTTAAAACGGTGACTTTCGAGCTGCATTTTTCATTGTGGGCAAGAGATGCAAGTTCGCAGGTGCTAAACCTGGTGAATAGACCAGGTGCTGAAGAAAATTAGTATCATGGTGTATTTGGCGTGAAGTTCACGAGTGAGGAGAGCTCTGTGACAGAAAGCATTGTCATCGTGAAGAATCCAATTCTTCGCGCACCACTGATCCGGTCGCTTTTGCTGAATATCCTCCCCCAAATCGCTTTAAAACGTTGTTGATTGTCTTCCAACGATCCTCATGCATAAGCTGATGAACTTTCTCCACATTTCCGGAGGTGACGCTCGTGGCAGGTCTTCCAGCGAATCTCCTCAATCAAACGCTCAATGTTGGGGATTCCTTACTACGTCTAGTGGACGATGCCTTCGCACCACTCAGGCGACAACCCTCCGATTCAAGAAGTATACCCATGAGTTGTCGTTGCTGGTGAGGGTTTTACGACACGTAGCGGAAACGTTAGGTCAATTCTTAGGTATGCTGGTTGGTCCCCACGCAGCACTAGAGATACACGAAATGAAGTGTTTTGCTCAAGAATACAACACGTCACCCGATCCAGGAATCGAACCCACGATCCAGCGATCGTGAGCACAACACCTTAACCATTTGGCCACACGCCTTCACACCGTAAACGGACACGGACCCCCCCCCCCCCCCACACACACACACACAAATGTACACAGAAGCATCCACATTCATACAGAATGATATAACACTGAAAAATCTAATGTTAATTTCAGGATAGCATCGAAGCACAATTTATTGATGTAAAGGTGCGAGCGAATTACTGACGCTCCTTTGAACAGATATATAAGTACTTTTAAGTCATCTTATTTTCAATACCTATCTAGTAAAGATAGGCATCTAGTAAACACCTATCTAGTAAAGAAACAACTGTCTCACTACCAGCCTATCTAGTTATCCATCTCACTCTTACTCTCTCCCCATCTCTATCTATCTATCTATCTATCTATCTGTCTGTCTGCCTGTCTGTTTATCTATCTATCTATTGATCGATCTATTCGGACATATAGATATATACATACATACATACATACATACATATATATATATATATATATATATATATATATATATGTATACACATGCGCGCGCAAGCACGTACACACACATTAAATGGAAGAACGCTTTGAAATAGATAATCCCACACAGCACCGATTTTTAAAAAAAGTAATTCTATACTTAATGCGAAAATCATTCGTGCTAAAATGATTTCTTTCTTTCTTTCTATCTATCTATCTATCTTTCATGTTAGAATCGATCAACTTGTACTGAGACACACACATTTCACATTTAAATATCATGAAAATAATTTTAGGTATAACCTTTCCGTTTGAATAGTCAACCTTACTAAAACTGACATTGATATCATAAGCAAACACATTCTATGCCTACGCATGCAACAAATTGTATTATACTACTGTGTAATAACATCTAAATTACTTACAGTGATTCATGTCTAGTACGCAACTGGTACTTCAACCCCGAAAGATGAAAGGCAAAGTCGACCTCGGCGGAATTTGTACTCAGAACGTAACGGCAGACGAAATACTGCTAAGCATTTCGCCCGACGTGCTAACGTTTCTGCGAGCTCGCAGCCTTTGAATGGTACTTAAATTGAGATATCTAATGTAGACGTGTATAAAAATAAAAAAGAAAATGTTGTATCTTATATTCTGCAAGAATCCTTAGACATTGTTCATATTTTCAGGAGATTTGTCACTAAATCTCAGGATAACATCTCAAAGAGCTCTTGAATGGCATTTACATGTGTAAAAGCTCCGTTTTCTACTTCAAACGACAAATTATATTTTTCATTCAATGCATGCTACAAGACAAAACTCCGTTATCACTTTGTGATCTTGAGGAGTCATGAAAATTTGTATGTCCATAGAAGCCCTACTCACCACATATCGAAAGGCACGTTAATCCTGAGTACTTGGCGATATTTGCAATAAAGGTGAACACGAACCGCAGGTCAACGTTGTTACCAATGCCTTTTGTTAGACCCCCCATATTCCCTTACTCTAAACACTGTAGTACGTGGTTTTGTTGCAGGTACGTGACGCATAAAGTAGGCATTTTACCCCCTCCTTGATTTGGTAAGCAACACATATTGTACTATACGCTCGACTGCATGTAATATGGGAAAGCTCACACCACATATCCTCGAGGGATCTTACTGTCATTTGGTTTGGACAAAGTACATCATGTAGAAAAGCAACTGCTTTTGTTCCATATTGCCGCCATGTTGTTTGTAATTTTGCCAAAATGTGTTGCATGTCTAGAAGTTTGTCCGTTTGGATTTGTGAACGCATAAGTCAAAATTATTTCTTCTCTCAATTTATCATTGCAATTTCTGTGTGTGTGTGTGATTTTGCCTCAGCTGTTCATACTATTGCACATTATCAACAGAAAGGGCAACATTTTTTCCTTTAAAAATATATCTTGCTATACAATATTTTGATACATTTTGTTTTGTTTGATTTGTGTCTTTGTCTTCATTTTCAGTTTTGTTTTCTTTTTTGGGCTGCCGTAGCTATTTGCCGTAGTAATTTTGCATATATAGTAGACAAATCACATATATAAAAAGACAGGAAGAATATATATATATATATATATATATATATATATATATATATAGGGTTGATCCACTACTCAGGAAGAGACTATTCTAGAGTACGTTCTGTCTTGTCTTCGAAACGTCTAGATAGAATAGAGACAGCTGATGAAGGGATATTCCAAGTGGCTTTCCGTTTTCCTATGTGTTCGTTCCGTTGTCTGTAGTTTATTGTTCTTATGTCCTGTACCCTGATATGCATGTATATACACATGTAGATGTAAGTATGTACATATACGTGTGTATACATGTATATATATTCTTTGTATTATATATATATATATACACACACACACATATACATATATACGCACACACACACATACACACACGCACATATATGTATATATATATATATATATATATATATATATATATATATATATATACATATATATGTATATATGTGTGTGTGTGTGTGTGTGTGTATGTACATGTGTGTGTGTGTGTTGGAAATGTGTGAGATCCTTGGTACAGTTAGGTATATTTGAAGAAAGAAAAAGAATGACTTCACCTCTAGTTCTAATCAGTTTAATTTATTATTACTTCCGCCTTCGCGAAGCCTGAGGTACTGTTTCCAGTCAAGTTTCTTTGTTTGTTTGTCCGTGGAAAAGATATCTCAAGAACCGCTGGATGGATTCGGATGAAGCTTTCAGGGATGTTTGGCCTCCTGACTGGCACGAACTGATTAGATTTTGAGATCGATCCGTTACCGAACAAGGATTCCGGATTATTTTTCCTGTTTTTTTTTTTACTTAATTGTAGAGAGCGTTCGAGTTCATTTTTAATATTCTCGTTTGTAAGAGCAGTCGAGTTTATTTCAGGTATTCTCATTTTAAAAATCATCTCTGGTTAATCGTTGAGAGGACGTGGGTGTTGCCTTGGCGAAGGTTTGCGCTCTTTGAGTGCTCTTGTTTTTTAATTTTTTAATAATATACATTTTAGTTCATAGATCTAATATGTTCTTTGTTAACTTGTGTGTGGAGATTTTTTAAATATATTCCTTGTTAACTTTTATGGAGAACTTTCTCGTATTCGTTGTCAAACAGATCTGAGGATTTGGGATTTGTGGTTCTATATATGGGATTTGGGTGTGTTTGAGGTCGGGTTGGGGTTTGTTAATCAGTGTGGGAGTGAAAGTAGTGAATGGTCAACACAAGATAATTGATTGTGGTAGAGTTGGGAGGTGGTGAGGTGTTAAAAGGAGTGTTTTGTGAAGCCATTTGAATAACTGAATTTTGATCAGAATTCTAATGACCAGATATTTTCCCAAATTCTTTCTTTTAGTAATTTTCTGTGGTTAGATGTGTATCTGGGGTAGTGGTGTTAAGGAGGTGTATGTTTGTTGATATAAGTGTTCTCTTACATATATTTTTTGGTTTGGGAGAGGAGATGCGGGAGATCATGCTAACTCAAAAAGTATATATATATATATATATACATCTCTATATACACATGTATGCACACATATCCATGTGCATGTAGTGCATCCGTATATTTACATATACCCACACACACATGCACACGCGCACACACTTACATATACATACATATCTATACTACTCAAATATTTAAGCTCACACGTTCATTGTGGGGAGAGAGGGTTGTTCTCTTCAACGATCGAATGATTGAAAGTGTGGGTGCCATCCACTTCTGTTTGGATCCCTACACATATACATCTTATATATATATATATATATATATATATATATATATATACACATATTGTTTTAATTATATCTTTATACACGCACATACATAAAAAATCTAGCACACCGTCGGTTACGACAATCACAAGTATCCAAAACTTCTTCACCACTCTTCCAACTCCATGTTTCCTCTTAAAAGGAGGACTTTCGTCCACTTGGACTATATGTCGTACCACTGCACAATTGTCTCTCTTTGCTAATATTGCTGATGGACATGCAGCACGTCACTGGGATTTCACATATAAAGTCCAGGATTATGTGAAATAGTGTGAAAACCGTCAAGTGACTTTCTTCCATAAAGGTACTAAAAATTATTTGGAAATTATAAAGTGAAACGAATGGTATATTTAGACTGACTGTATTGTAAAACCACAGATTAAAAAAAAAAATGGGGATTGGATTGCATAATCATATCAATTTCATTATGCAGGAGACAGAATCGAAAAAATAATTTGTAAAAATTCGTAAAAATACAAAAGTTATGAGGGGTTTTTAGCACGTGCTTACATCATAATTCCGCCCATTTATATATATAAATGTGTGTGTGTGTGTGTGTGTGTGTGTGTGTGTGTGTGTGTGTCTTTGCTAGTGTCTGTTTTCCGTTGGTTTTCGTTTACTTATACACATCAACAAATGAACCAATGAGGTACTCTCTGTGTGGTTGTTCAATTTGCTAGAAATAACAGCCAAATCTCCCTCATACTATGCTCTTGTTAGTATTAAGGAAAGGGGAAAATGTTTACTCCTCTCCATCATTATGATTAAAGTTAATATTTTTGATTTTGTTCGGCTGTATGAATTTAATTTTTAAAAAATTCTTCTGTCCATTGCTTATACAGGAAATTGGAATATCCTGACCAAAGCAGAGGAATTCTAATTTAATAAAGAATATAGAAAGAAAAAGAAGGGGTTCTGCTTTCCAAAGCAAAAAGATGTGTTTTTTGCTGGGGTGTAATTTTATAATTAAAACAAATTCAAAATTTAAATTTCAGAACATAAGATTCACCACATTATCTGGTGTATAGCCGTAGTTCAAATGGGTATAAAATCTCAACCAAATGTGTGTGTGCGTGTGTGTGAGGTTGGGTTTTTAATAGCCAGAGGTCAATTTAAGTTCAATCGCAGAAAGGAATTCAAAACGGCAACACACGCAACCATATACATACAAACATACCCATACATACACACACATACACAAATACATACCTATCCCCAAAACCAGTTTGATCCAAATTTCTGACCACCATTCTTTATATATTTTCACACAAACACACATGCCCCCTCCACACACACACACTCAGCATTTTACTTTTATTCATTACTTTTTTTTCTTTTGATCGTCTTTTAGTTTTTGTTTTTGTTTTGGGGGACTCACTTTAGCGACACCAGTTACACAAGGTACAAGGAATTTGCTGGCGCCTGTTGAGAACCTTTGATCTACATCTTGCATGAACAGACTTCGAAATTCCCCGAAAAGCTCTGTGCATTAGGGTAAATTTAAAAAAATTATTATACCTTTCTAAATATACGTGATAAAAACACGTCTAAGTAGGGCACCAGCGAATAATGATGATGATGCTAATAATAATAATAATAATGGCACTGGCTTCGCTAGCATGCACAGAAATTACCTTTTCCTCGTTTCCTTGTTCGACTTTCCGCTAATCAATTAGGTAAAATTCCAAATATTTCCTGTAAAGATCAAGTTTAAGAGAGACAGAGAGAGAGAGAGAGAGAGAGAGAGAGCAAATGAGAAAGAGTGTAAAGGAGAGAGGGAGGGACAGAGAGAGCGAGAGAGGTAGATGAGAGTGGAAACTATTTAAAACAATGAATTCCTTGAGAGAAAGAGAAGGAAAGAAAGAAAGAAAGAATGACAATGGCAAGAAATAAATAAAACAAAATAATCAACTAAAATGAAAAAGAAAAAAAAACACGAGAAATATATATATAAATATAATGAATATCAATGCAACAAGAAGAACCACAAGTATCGCAAGAATAATACAAATAAATGAATAAATGAATAAAAAAAAAACAAGAAAGAAAAATGAAACCCTTTTCACAAGTGCAAGAAAAATGGCAAAGCATGAACGATAGCAAATACAACAATAACAACTACAACAACAATAAAAACACTACATAAAAGCATTAACGAGAATAAGAGTAACAACTGCATACACCCATATCCGCATACACATATTTATACATACATACATATGCATATACATATATATACACGCACGCTTTTTCTTGTGTATACTTAGTCATAAATAATTACACACATGCAAAATACGCTCTCAAATATGATCACTTGCATTCACTGCTGCATTCCTATACCCATTGAGCATACACACATGCACACGTGCTTATGCGTTGTGCCTCTCGTACGCATACTTCCGCAGGGGAGAGTAAAACGAAAAAAAAAAAGAGAATGAAATATAGCATGAGAAGCCATATTAAGGTTGTTATCCATCTAATATGGCAGCAGCGACTTATCCATCCAAAACGAAGGAGAGCGGGGAAAAGAGAGGAGTAGGAGTAGTGATGAATATAGAGTGGTAGAAAGAGAGAGGAGAGAGAGAGAGAGTGTGTGGATGAGGTTATATTTAAAAAAAGAACAGAGAATTTTGAATGTTAGCAGGAATGAGGAAAAAAAACAACAATGCAATCAACTATAACAACAACAATCCTTATAACAAGGAGATAATCAAATCCCACCATGCTTTTCCCCGAAAGAGAGAGAGAGAGAGAGAGACAGAGACAGAGGGAAAACCAAAAATGGAACTATAACATATGAGAAAGGGGGCGAGTGAGAGAAGGTGGAGTGGGGGAGAAAATGAGAAAAAAATGATTGGTAAAAAGCAAAAAATAAAGAAAAGAGAAAACAAAAAAGAAAAAAAAAAGGAACCTTTTCACGGCAGCCAGGACGCCATAATAGCAGCAAGCAACTGGCGTGTGTCTGACTAGATTGATACAAGACACAAGATACAAGCGACTTAAGACGATGCACATCGGAAAGTTAATGTGAAATGTTAGAAATGTAAGAAGCCGAAACACGACCGTTATTAACGCGGAATCCTGCTTATCAATTCTTTAAAAGCTTTTTACGTTTCTCTGTTGACTCGTTTGTCTTTCTGTTTTACAACCCAATTTTACATCACCTCGCCTTTTGTTATAAGAACAACTCTATTCCTTTCAGTACTTCTTTTTCTTTTTTTTTCTTTGTCTTTTACTGATCAATGCATTATGTACGCTTTGCTCTCACTACATTTCTATCCATTTTTACCTTTCTCTGTTTCAAACCGCTTGTCCTCTTCTCCATCCGTCTCTTTTTCTCTCTCTTCTTCCTTTCGCTTGCTTTCCTCTTTATTTTCCCCTCTTCACGATATCTTTCTTGCATTCTACTCTCCTCTAATTCTTTCCTTTTTATATTATCTTACACGATGTTTCCATCACCTCCATTTTCAAAGCGATCTTCACATTTTCACATTCACACACGCACGCACGCACACACACACACACACACACACACACACACACACACACACACACACACACACACACACACACACACACACACACACACACACACACGTATACACACAGGCACACAAGCATAAACATAGACAATGTATACATACATGCAAACATATAAGCAAACTAAAGTTTGCATCACCAAGCAACAAGCAATTAGGAACCTAGTAAAACCATTCGGCTAGATGGACAAAGAGCAGAAAACATAGAGCGCTTTCAAAATCTGGTAAGTCACCTATCACAAAACAGATATTTATGAAGAGATCTAACACGAATTAAAATGTTCTAACGCAACCTTCAGTCACCTGAGACGACGAGTATATGAAGATCATGAGCTGAAACATCCACAAGACTTATAGCATATAAGGTAATTTTTATGTATAATTTTCTATACAACTATGAATTCTAGATAGAAGATATTGTAATACGACGCAGACATACTACTAAAGATGTGTGAGGAAAATGATTCTCATTGGTAGACGAAAATGAAGGAATGTCAGCAAGCTAATTTCCCTAGCAATTAAATCAAAATTATAAGACATCACCTTCGATGGATTGGCCATGTCGTGCAGATAGAAAGCCATTCATTGCTCAAACAAATATTTTATTCTCAGCTGAATGAAGAAAAGTGTACGGGAGGCGGACAAGGGGAAGTTTCATAGACACACCTAAAGGAAATTTTTAAAAAGCGTGTAGCATCAACATGTATAAGTGGGAATTTCTGGCGAATAAACAACATAGGTAGAAACGGATCAGAGGAAATGAAAACCAACCCATCGACACAAATCTAATCGCATCTCAACGGCAAACGTGGAC